>NC_133472.1:22941255-22950103 GCF_025370935.1 Choristoneura fumiferana | reverse complement strand
CAAGCAGACATTATTATTAATATCGGTAATTTTTATCTTTTGCGTGGCAAATAAGCATGAATATAATTAAATAAATAAAGATCATGGGACACTTGACACCAATTGATCTAGTCCCAAAGTAAGCAAAGCTTGTGCTATTCGTAGCAACGGATAAACATACTTAAATAGATCAAGAATATTTTTCATACATGAATGAGAAAGTATATGCTCGAATTGGTCTAAGCAGCTTTTGCGTTTGCTCTCGATCTTAACAACATTATTTTCTATTCATGTTTATTCAGAACGCGGCAACTGTCAAAGGCATTAAGAAACTAGAAGCACTGAAGTTAAATAACGCAGCTGTTCAACGCGAGCGCCGAATCAGCTACTAAGCAACTATTATGTTATGTCCGTATTACCACTCTATCGATTAACACCTCGACGCATTCAAATTACTTAACCGAATGCTTAGCATTACAAAAAATGTTACTTGTGAATTTAATTATGTTACTATACCGCTTAACTAGCTAAATATCTGCTCCGTTGCTCGTTCGAGGTTCCAGTCGTACGTGGACAGGGCTACTCTCGCCTGGTCCTCATTTATGCCCATGTCTAGAAGTACTTGTATTTTTTGGTTGCAGTCGAGGATGACGGTGGGTCCTCCAGCGTAGATGTTCGTCCAATGCCTGGCCGTTACATTGAACAGGTGTGGATTGTCTATGTATTGTTTGGCCACGACGGCATCCTGTAAATTAAAAAAAAAAAAACAATTTTTGTTAAAAGTCACATTCATATGTACTCGTAAACTAGTCAAATGAAAACAAGGGCCACTTGAGTTTCTACGGTAAAATGAAATCAAAAGCATGTTTGCATTTTTATCTTAAAATACATTTAGTTGAATGACAAGTATTGTGTTAGACACGGCCTGTTAGAAATAATTTTATATTTAACAGATGGTGTACATAAATACATGTCATCCTACGTAAGTTCAACCTATTAAACCGTGAAATATCTTGTTGGAAGTACGATTTTTTGGTAACGCCAGAGACAGTTTTGGTCACGCAGCAGACGCCCAAAGTGTCGGTAAAAAAGTTGATTGGCCCAGTGGTGACAGTGCCTGTCTCCAGATGAAGGTAAAGCGAGATTGTCTATACCGCTTCCGCGCTCAAAAGGCGACATCATAATTTTATTTTGCACTGGAAACTGGACAATGGCGCCCTTTGCCATCTGGCGGCTAGAGCGAGCGTTTTTTTGCTCACCCAGGGCGGCGTTGCCTGTGAGAGCAGTGTACGAGTATGTCAGTCAGTCAATCACATTAATCTGTTCTTTTATGCTACATTTACACGCTTGCCACGCTTCGGTAAGCTCTCACCAGCATAAGCGTGTAAACGGCCCGTTTGAATAGGCTTTCGTGAGCGTGTCAACGCTTGCCGCCGATCCGGTGTCGGTTTTCAACACAGATCAAAGGAACTTGCGGCAAGCGCTTGCGACGTGTTTACACGTTGGTTCGTGTTTAGTGTCGCTCGAAGAGCTCGAGGTACCGACATTTATATTAAATAAATTTCAGAGACCATTATGAGTGCTAGGACTAACGAAGAAATTTTACCCTTTTTCTTTTAATAAAAACATGTCAAGCTCAACACAAGAGCCGAAGTAACTTCGAGATCCACGTCTGCCATGCTTACCTGTCCGGAATAAAATGACGCGATTACACGCGTGTAAATGGTATTCAAGCATTTGTATAAGTTTGGAGTTTGTAGACGCTTGGCAAGCCTCGGCGAGGGTGTAAATGTAGCATTACAGGTGAAACTATGTCAGTACCTGTGGGTCGTTGGGCTCCGCCGCAGACAGAAGGACTTGGATGGAAAGTAGCACAGTACGCAGCGTGAGAGCGGCCGTCCATTGGTCCTCAAGTATGTCTAGACATATCGCTCCCGTCACTGACGACACGTTCGGATGCCAGATTTTTGTTATAAACCGGATCTGGAAATGAGTTTTAGTTCAAAATAAAACTTTTAGTATAAGCTTTTTTTCTGACTGCACTTGTTTGCATAGTCATTCGATTTACATTACATGCTTATCGAATATAATATGAATTTTACAACTGTTTCATCATTAAAATAGTTTGGTCGAAATTATTGTTTTCATCACACTTGCTCGTAAACAGTGTCGTAACATGCAGGCTACCTTGGTTGCAACCCCCCCAAATAAAACCCTCGACCTTAATGTGCTTGTCATGAAACCCGTGGTCGGTAAATGAGTCAGTGCCCGTACTAATTTTCTTGTCATGAAGCCCAAGGTCGGTAAATGAGTCAATGCCCGTACTACTGCTGCTGCTGCTTGCGGGAGGGGGAGGGCGGCGCTGCCAAGAGCGCAGTCTTAGGTATCGCCAATATTTGGAACGATTATATTTATTCTTTTACAAATATAAAATTTTACTCGCAAATGTGATGAAAAACATTGTATGTCGCACGGGTGGTACTAGAATTACGAACATCGACTCATTAAAGCCCTCAGTCTTCGACTTCGGGCTTCTAATAGAGTCTCGTTCGTAATTCCTTATTTACCGCACTAAAGACACAATGTACTATTGTTGCATTGTTTCTGACCAACCTATCGCGAAATTATTTATGCCTTCTAATAAACAAATAAAAAAAACTGGTCCCATTGTTTGTCCTTTTCAGTGTACTTAACTAATAATTAACTAGAGAAAAATAAAAAATGCCACTGTGTCTGATACCAAAAAACTACACCGTAAATTTTTGCGGGGACAGAAAAACAAGACAACAAGAATTTGAACACAATTAAAAAAAAAATTGTTAGCTATATAATAACGTAAAATATAAAAAGAAAGTGTACAGTTTCTTGCAAGGCCAGCCACGCACCAGCAGTCAAGTCCCAGGCGCCAACGGGCGGTTGTGAATACTTAACTTACCATCCATTGAATCGTATGCTCGTGTGTGGACATTTGCAAAAATATTTTTTTTTTAACGATACCGTCAATTTTTTGATATATTCTTAGTCGACACAAAAGCCGGATAGATGTTCTTTTTTTCATTTCTCAATAAATAATTTCAGACATTCTATATGGCAGGCCATATATCACGGAGAACAGGAGGCCGAAGGCCGAGGCTCTCGAATGGTGACCGCGGATCGGCAAGCGCAGCGTAGGACGTCCACCAACGGATGGACGGATGACTTGGTTAAAGCCGTGGGTGCAGGCCGCTTCTACAGTACGATTACTTGGAGTTATAAAATAGACGTCATACATATAAAATAGTTTTTACATCGTCTGTAAACGTGGGTAGCGGTATACTAAAAATGGCTTTATTTGTATGACGTCAAAGTTGAAAATTGACTGAAGGCACGCCCATATGTCAAGGGTTAACTCCAAGTAATCGTACTGTAACCGAAGCAGCTAGAGGTCTATGGGGGAGGCCTATATCCAACAGTGGACATCCTGAAGACATGATTATCGGTCGTGTCGACCAATGTTACCTTGTGTTATGTTGTGTTGTGCTGTGTGTGTGTGTGTGTGTGCGTGTTTTATGTTATGTAATATTACCTTGGGCGGATTGAAAGGGTACGTCTCGGGTACTTTGATTTCTAGGTGGAAGGTTCCGCCCTCATACGGGGTCTCGTGGGGGCCGGCTATCGACCCGTTAAGCTCTGTCCAACTGTTATTCACCAGTTCCAGTGTGATCGCGCCTCCTGCTACCTGAAAAGTAATAATACATTCATATACACATTCACAAATTAGAGAAGCTAATTTTTTATGTCATAGAACCATCGTTCGGCGAATGCTTTAGGCGCAAGCCACACAGAAGAGACGTGGGACGCGTGTCTCCGCCTCGTCTCTTCTGTCTACTTTGGATCGCAACGTTTCATTACAGATACAGATAGCGCGCGAGTTGAATGCAGTCGGGGCCTGAGGTGAAGAGCTGAAGAGCGGGAGCCTCTCCCCCCGCTATCCACACGCCTCGCCTCAGTCGCCTACAGTAAATAGTGAGTCGTCCTTGATAGCTGTCGTCCCCACATCGATGGCGTTAAAACTCATATTGCACCCCGTATTATTTTTGCTTTAACGATGACTGATCCGAGTTCGTTTCCGTTATTTTTGTTGTCGGTTTGATCGAGTTACATCCATCGTGTTGAGTCACGTTGCGACTACGATGGATGAGACAAATAAAAGGTTAGGTGCTAAGTCCTGTTTATACATAATAATGTGTTTAAAGCGCGAAAGTAAAAAAAAAGTGAAAATGAAAATAACATTTCTTTTACAAATTTATCGACCTACATTGCATACCTTCTGTATGTCGATAAATTCGTCATCATTAATTGTAATAAGGTAGCCACACTATCCCATTCCTGAGCTCTGCATTCAACTCGCGCGCTATCTGTAGTATGAAAACTGATTCCAGGCGCGCCGCGCTTGCGTCGCGCCCCCGTCCCGCGTCTCTTCTGTGTAGCTTGCGCCTTACGACTTTCGTTGTTATCTGTTCACTGCATGTCATAAGGTGTAAGCTAATGGACGTACCCATGGGGGCAAGAGAGGGCCGTCTTGACTAGACTTAAATAAAAAATATGTAAGTAAATTGTTTTTCTAAAATCTAATATAGGTAATCAAACACCATATTTACATTAAAAATATGAGTTTCAAAAAATCTCACGTGAGGAGGGGATCGAGCAAACTCTCACGACATATAACTAAGGGTCGAAAAATCGCTAAAATTGCCTCGCGTTATAATCAAAGTGGGAATAGACCCTATACCACGAAGTGCACAATTCGAAATTCGTATCTTGCCGTCCCGCTGACGGTAATATTATTTAATACGAGAGTGAGAGGGACGGTACGATACGAACGTCGATTATCGAACTTCGTAGTAGCCCTACTGTAATCAAGACTTGCCCTTAAAAACGATAAGTACTCCAATAGTTGCCAAGGCTGCCTTACAAGGCAGAGTGCATATTTTCTTTGTAGTTCTCACTTTTGGCTCCGTGCCATTTGGAGAGAGTCAACAAAGCAACAGAACTCGCACTAAATGGAACGTCATCGTGATTCGATTAAAATATAAATACGTACGATGTTCCTCCGTTGGAATCATGTTCACGTTCGTAGCTGTATAAAGCCCGGTTTCCACCGCGAGCGGAGCGAACTTATTAATGACTTAGTTAGCCGATTGATGAATGATTAGACGATTGGCCGCATGAAAGTACTAATGGTGGCCATACACGTTACGGTTTACGTTTACCTGTGCAGGTGTAAATGCGCAGGTCGACCGGAGCGTGTACGCCCAGGCCGACCGACCTGTGCAGTTTTTTTGACCTGCGCAGGCGACCGGAGCAAATTCGAAAATCGATTTTGCTCCGGTCGCACCGTACGGTGAACCTGTGCGTGTGTAGGTACCTGCGTTATTCTTTTTAATAACAATAATAACCAATGCTTACACCACTTTTTTCGCTTCCTTTTCACTGTTCTTGTAGTCAAAATTAACGCAAGGCCTAGCAGTGCTAGTGCGTTCTCATCCTCACTCGATGCCATCGCAAACAGAACTGCGAAGACCGTTCCAGTACACCGGAACGTCCCCATATACGCTACCTGACCTGTGCTGGCAAATCTGCACATGTAACCTGTGCGGTGTACCGTAACGTGTATGGCCGAGAAAAGGATGGTTCGGCCGTGCCGCTTTTTTGCTCGACTTAGCGGGGCACCGCTACTGTGCCCCCAGATACACCGGACCGGACTTCTATGAAGTTGCTCCTACCTACACACATACATACAGGTAGACAAACTGCGGGAATCGACCTTTTTCTTCAACTGTACATAATAAATTGAATATAACAACTGATTATAATATCATAATTGTTCAAATCACAGGGCATGTAAATGTTAATTACATGTTACAAGGCCATGTTTAATGTCATTTAAGACGTCATTACAATACTGAAGCTTGTTACAATGCATCAGAATAATGAATTGATGACAAATACATTTGGCAACAACCTTGGTTAGCCATACAAAATAATGGTGTTTTATTACTTGTTCTAGTTAGTCACTTTCACTTGGTATGGTCGGTTCCCTAACTTATGTATCCATTTTTTCATACTAGCTGCATCGAAAAGTAGATACTTACTTTGAGCGGTGCCCCTTAGAGCACAGGTATTTCATTTACTTAAAAAGGGGCACCAACACATTGTAAAATTAGTATTAAGTGAACAAATAAATCATTTTTCATTTTCATTTTTTTCATGTTAGGGCACCGACTGTACATCATATTATCAATGCGCCTGCTATATATGTATATGTAATTTGACAGAAGTGACAGAGAGAGTAGTATGTTAGTGTAGACAGTAACCATGCTTCAATTATCAATCAAGTCATTCAATTTGAGATTAAAAACATGCATATGTGAATTAAAAAACCAGCTTAGGCATTAGATACACCCACCAAGGATTCTGTGCAAATTATTAGGTTCATATACATACACCATAAATGACCATATCAATAAAAATCCAGTGTTAGCAGAGCCTTGCTTCTAAGCAAAATGTATGTAGTGTAAGGTAATTTTTTATTCATTGACTGGGATCCCTCATAGTTTTTAATTTAATTATTATTATTTGTGGTTCTCGCAGCAATTGTCAAACCATATCCCGTTCCTGAGACATAGCCCTGTGACAGACAGATGGAGTGTGTAGACAGTAACACCTTAGGGTTCTATTAGTCACCCTTCAGATTTAGAACCCTAAAATAAGGATGAACAATTTTTGTATTGTTATTTAGTCTATTTTTCCGCCCTTGTAAATAATAGTTTGAAATTTTATCACAAAAAAAAAGCACAGAAATGAAAACATACAAATAAAAAATATCTTGACAAAAACCATTACAAATCTTTGTGTTGCCAGACATTATATTAACCTTTGCACTTTGATGGCAAATTAAGAGTAATAACTGCTGATGAACTACCTTAGCCGTTGATATATGGTTAGCATCACATGTAAATGTTTCTAAAAAATTGACAATCATACTTTTGAAAAGCATAAAAAACTGGGTCCATATTGGCTTGCATACTTATTGGAAGTCCGAATGTAATGTTTGTCAGTACAATCATTTGTCATAACTCTTTTTTCTCTGAATCCAATAATTGTTCAGAATTGTTATAAAACAAACCTAACCTAACCTATAGTTTTCTATAGGATGACCATTTAAAATTTTCAGAAAACTGTAAGGTTTCAGTGGGAAAAATTATGACAAACGATGATTCGGACATTAATTGTATGACTAGCAAATATGCGAATTTTGGCGCTCCCTAAAAAAACCATTCATGCCAGTTCATACAAAACCTTAAAAAGTTATGTTCAGTCAAACTGCAATGTATTTTGTAAGATTCTTTCAATGCTTTCAAACTTATGGTCATGTATTTTTACTAAAACACTTTGTTATTATAAATAATCTGGTCTAAATTCTATTTGGAGTTATACAATTTGCCAACATGTAGGCAAAAGCAGTTTCATGGTGATCAGGCATTATTTAAGTTTAGATTGTATTGTACAAATAAATATGATATCATACAAAACATAAAAAAATAATTAAATGTAACGGATTTTGATGCATACTGATAAGCATAAAAATTAAGCCCATAATAACATGTAATCAAACTTTTGGACGATATTTGGTAGGTAGATGTACAAAATGCGTAATATGAATATTATGAACAGGCATGAAGCTTATGCGGTCGACAAATTGCGCAAGTGCGTAACTAATAACTAGAGGAACATTCGCAATACATTAGTAAGCACTGTGAACTCTGATAACTAAGTATTTTACCAAAAATATGACACTAACAAAACTGCAAGTAATTGCTTCCATGAGGTTACCTCTTTGTAGCTAATTAATGATGTTATACGATAGCTTATCTTACCTCTTCACTTTTGATGATTTCTTTGAATTCTCTTTTAATACGTTTCGCTGATATATTGGCCATTACCGAAATTTATTAAATGTTTGAAAGACAACAAAATAAGGATGGGGTATCAGCTTAGGGTTGCCAACAAACTCCCACACTCCCCTCGCCTCACTCCTCCCTCAGGCAGAAATCCTATCTACGCAATAATGTTACGAGGCTGCTATTATTATTACATTTTATCAAAAGCATTTAAAAGGTACCTAAATTAATATGAAATTAATCAATGATTTATAATATCCTTTGCACATATAATTGAAGGCAGTATTTAATTATTTTTTTATTTTCTTACTGTCATAGAAAATAGGAATCAATGGATTAAATAATGGAAAGAAAAACTTGATTGCAGTTTTCAAATGCTACTTAAATAAATAAATCAGATATATATCTCAATGCAAAAATAATAATTAATGAATATCCGTGAAACGTACTTGTCGGGAATTCATATCCGGCTATAGACAATTATTTGATGTTGTGTTGAGTCAACACACTGTTGACTTGACTTTGTTCGGACTTGCGCTCTTCGGTTCCTTTTTCGTCTTAAGTCAACCATAGACAATGCTCCTCAGTCTTCAGAACGCACGCAAAGGCTTTATGCTATGGTCGATTGAAATTGGATGGAGGTGTTTGAAATTTTATTTCATTCCGTGAATCATTATTTTGAAGAATTATTAATAAAAGTTCACGTGAAATGGTGTTTTTTCGATTGAAAGTAACTGCTAGAGACCTTTGTGTTTGAAATTACCGAGTTATGGCCAGTGATTTGGACGGTGTAAGGACAAAAGTTATGTTAAATTACTCTTCATGTCACCCGGGTTCCACCTATGTACCTGGGCATCGAAGGTGCGTTACTTGACTTTTTATTTACTATTTTTTGCCTGTAAGGTTGGTGACAGAAACATAAGAGA
>NC_133472.1:22927530-22940152 GCF_025370935.1 Choristoneura fumiferana | reverse complement strand
AATAGTCAGTTAGTCGTCAGTTAGTCAGTCCACATAAATCTTAATCATATTATGTAGACAGATAATAAAGAAGTACCTCAATTTTTGTTGTTTTTGTGTGTAAAGGCCATCGACATCCAATGTATGTATAGATAGACTGTATGTTCTTAGATCAAACGGCGCACAAAATTAGTCCACAACGCGGTTTTGTGAACGTTTTACTATTGTTTGTTGACGTCCGTGGCAGAGGTTGTGTTAAAGTAATATTGATGATTCATTCCCCCAATCGTTTTGTTCAAATAGCCAGTTTAGTACCGTAAGGTAAACATAAGTTAATGGTAAAGGCTAATTTTTGGAACTACTAAGCCGGTTATAATAATTCTTTCGGTAATAAGAAACTACAGTTAAAAAACTTGTGATGACCTGTTGTATAGTAGTAATATAAACGTAAGATAACATAAGTTACGTCACATATCAATTAAGTTTTTTACTTAAACACTATTACAGATAAGCATAGACAACCTTTATGTCGGAAACGTTGTGATTGTTTGTAACCGTGACTTGATTTTATTGTTACGACTTCAAGGCTATAGACAAAAAAGAAGTAATGCAACAAGGAATACGAGTAACAATTGAATACAACTTGCGTTGTTTGTGCCTTTTAAGTTCATACGAAACCATAGACCAAGTTGTCAATATCCAGGGACAAGTGCTGGCGATGGTCCATGAACTTTTAGTTGTTTTCGTTTAGTAACAAATAGCATAACAATTCAACAACAAATCACTTCTTGAACAAGACTGATAGTTGTTAACAAATTCTCAGCGGAATTACTGAATAGTGTCTCTAATATTCCTCGAATGCCTTTCATCCCTTATCCGTTCAACCGTTAAAGAGGTTTGGGCATTGAAAAAGATTGATGGGCCAACTGTCTTTGCCAAAGTTAGCAACAGGAGTGACGGTCGATTGTCTAAATTTGGAAATTAGAAACAACGGGCGAACTTGTTTTGAAGGCGCAATTTATTTTGACTATCTACCTATAATTTTACTATGGTTTATGTATGATGGCCCTGTCGTTCTTACTTAGTAATACCCAGGATACTAGGTTTGAGTCGGTCCTGAACTAAGAACTAAAAAGAATGAATTCCCAGTGCGGACCGAAAAGAACTAGTTCCTCGTAAACGATCTTAATCGGTCTCGGTCTCGTTCCGCGCTCCTTTGGCTCCGGACCTAAAACGGAGCGGGAGCTGGGAGTGAGCGAGTAAACGAGAAAACAAATAGGTAATAAAGAGCGGAGCGGACGGCATGGCGCGCTGCTCGGTCGATGTGAACGAGACAAATAGTATTATTTCTAAGCGTATCCTGCTCAAGTGCGAGAGAGACGCATTTATTTTACATTGTACGCTTGTTTGATGATACCAAAGAACCATACTTAGAAACCCCGTTAAACGAAACTACGACAACATATGAATATTTGATTGTTTTTATCTGATTCATGATCCCAGCCTATATACGTTCCACTACTGGGCACAGGCCTCCTCTCAGAACAATAGGGCTTGGGCCGTAGTTCCCACGCGGGCCCAGTGCGGATTGGGAACTTCACACGCACCATTGAATTGCTTCGCAGGTTTGTGCAGGTTAAAAAGTTAAAAAGTGCAAAATAAACTTCGTCCCATTTTTGTGACGTTATCGATTGTATAGGTATATAAGTTCTATTAGGCATGTCCTTAAAAAACGGTCAGTGTCGACATTAGCGGGGACAAGGTTTATTTTATGTTGTGACAGAAAACGGACATTGCCGTTGTTCGCTTAAATGCGTTTCTTGACTAACTGTCACTTTTTTAGGACGTTGTTGCTCTGGAGTTTTAAGTAATTGTATATTATATTTGGTACTTTAGTTCACAATGGCGAAGCGAAATTCATGGCGCACTCAAAAAATTATGGCGATGCTTCCACCATCTGACTCTGAGGAGTCAGATAATGAAAAGGACGATAAGGCTGACATGGTATTAGCTGCGGATTGTACGTCTGCTTTGCCACACTCCGACACTTCTTCAGCCAGATCACTTTCTCCGGGGATGTCAGATATGATGGACATATTTGATGACAATTTACAATTTGAACCTAGTCCTTCTGTGCAAAACCTTGTTCATAATGACTCAAACCGAACAACACAACCTATCCTCCACTCAGCATCAACTGCCGCAAAATTCGCCTTCGGTACGATCATTGGTGGCACCTAGTAGTGTACTAGGTCTAGGTACCAATAGTGATATTTGCGCGATTACTACGCGAAGGACAAAAAGGCTCGCAAAAAAAAAATAGCACTGCTCCTAAGTTCAACCTAGTCACACCTCAATCCCGCAAGAGAAAGCTACAGCAAATGATTTTCCAATTCAAACGACAAAAATTTACCGGCAAAGTGACAATAGAAGAAAATAATAACTGTACTAATAGTCCAATCGCGGCTTTCCTGATGGAGCGAACGTCTTATGACTATTGCAAGCGTTATTTTCAAGACTCCATTTTAAACCATGTAGTTGAAATGACCAATTTATATTCCGTACAAAAAAAGGGAGTCTATTAATATTACGAAAAAAGACGTGGAACAATACATAGGAATAGAGATTATCATGAGAATAGTAGACATGCCGTCGTATTCTGACTACTGGGCTTCCGAAACTAGATACCCACAAATTGCTGAAGTGATGCCCCTAAAAAGATACGAACAGATAAAATCAAATATTCATTTTGCAGATAACACACAAATAGACGATGACAGATACTTCAAAATCCGCCCGGTAATGGAACATTTACGTGGAAATTGCATCGACACAGAAGAGGAAAAAACATATTCCATTGATGAGATGATGGTTCCATATAAAGGGAAAAAGGCGGGATCTAGACGTCAGTATATGCCTAAAAGGCCCACTAAGTGGGGGTTTAAATTTTATGTGAGAGCAGGCATATTCGGGAATTGTTTATGACTTTTTGCTTATGACGGTGCGAATACTTTTGATGGGCATGAGTTTACCGAGTGGGAAAATAATTTTCTAGGAATAGGCGCAAAAAGTGTAATAAAATTATGCAGCACAATACATAACAAACCCATGTCCTCGGTGTATTTTGATAACTGGTTCACGTCGTTTCCACTAATATACCACCTGCGAAATGAATATGGCATCTTATCTCTGGGGACCCTGAGAAAGGACCGAATGAAGGGGTGTAATATCATAGATGATAAAACATTGAAGAAGAAAGGACGTGGCAGCTACCAAATGGTGTGTGACAACGTACACAAATTGGCTGTTGTAAAATGGGTCGACAACCAATGTGTCAATTTGATCAGCTCTTACTGCGCAGATGATCCAATCCAAACGATTCAGCGTTACGACAAGCAGACACGTCAGAAACAACCGGTGCCTTGCCCTCATATAATCAAACAGTACAATAAAAAAATGGGTGGTATAGATAAGGCTTATATGCCCATTGCGCTGTACAGGATGGGAAGGAAAGGCCACAAATGGTACATGAATATATTTTTCCAGCTTTTAGACGTGGCACTCAACAACGCGTGGCTGATTTATAGACGTGACTGCAATGAAACGAGCGACAAACCGAAACCGCTAAAGCCGTTTAGAATATACATTCTAACACATACATTGCTAACACACTAATAAAGTGCAATAACCAGCCAAAAATAAAAATCCATTCCGGCGCGTCTGTTGTGTCTATGACAAATAATATTGTTCCTAGACCTCCCCAAGAAGTTCGTTTGGATGGCCTTAACCATTGGCCAAATATTACTTCTTAAGGACGCTGCAAGCTCTGTAAGACTGGGAAGACAATGATTATCCTATACTGGGAGTTGAATATAATAGACCTCTAGTGTCATATATTTTTTATTAATAATCCTAAAAGTATAAAAAATACAAATTCGCCGAATCTGAAACTTCCTCATTTTTTTGAAGTCTGTTAAAAATGACAAAGTATCAATACCGTTTAGTCCAATTTCCCCAGTAGTGCCCTCTACAATTTTTTATTTCCCTATTTGCCATGAGATTCTGGTACACCTATAATATTACATATTTATAAATTATATATGTTAGAGAGAAAGAGAGAGAAGCACTTTAAATTATTATGTTGAGGGTATTATTGTGGTCTTTGAGGGAATGAAACCTTATGTCGATGTGTTTCGACCTAGGTAAGTAGCAATCATTAGCGGTTAACTTCACCACTCTAGTCACAGGCTCTGGTTGTCGCTGTAGACGACGCGCGCACAAGTCAACTCACGTAAAAAGAGCTCTGGGTGGCTAGTGGAGGGGATACGTTTGCGCATCTGTCAACTAATAAGCCAATGGCGTGACGGCCGCGCGCGCGCTCCTGCCTTCCTCATTGGCTCCTTCGCCCCCTCCCGCGTCCCCCACTGCTCCGCCGCCAATTTGGTCCGTATTTCGCTCACTGCGCAGGTATATCGCCAGGAGCTCTTTTACGTGCGTTGATTTGTACGAAATTTAATAGGATCATATCCATGTAATACTTTCGTCGACAAATTTCTACCAGTCGCCGATTACTATTTATCAGTCAGAATCACTTATATTAAAAAAAAATCTGATAAAGCGTTCGAGTATCTGCCGCAACTAAGTCAAACAGGTCGTGCTAAGAAAATTACCCAGAAAAATAACGAAATTCGAAGATTGCGCCTGAAAGTTAAATGTTACAAATTACTTCTACGGCAACTTCAGATGAATCAACGGAGTAATTTTGAAAAATTTACGCAGAACGTGTCAGAATCTGCGAATTTATTTACCCGGATGCAATTTCAGGAAGGGAAAAAGAAGAAGAAAGGTCATAGATTCACAGTAGACGAATAAGTTTTATCTCTTTCGATTTTCAAAAAAAGCCCGAAAGCGTATCAACTTACGAGTATGTGCAAACATTTTACCCTACCTTCCAGAAATGTGTTATAGTAGATTATTGTCGTGGCCTGGAAGTAGGCAATTGCTGGCTGAGTATGAGTATTAAACGGACGAGCTTGCGAGTACTGTATGAGAACTGTATTCCTTAATTCAAAGAATTAAGGAATACAGTTTTAAAAATGTTGCCACAGGATCGTCTGTGTGTATCTTTGATGAAATGTCAATTTCTCCACATTTACATTTTAATGTTCACATAGATGATCTTGTTGAGTACGAGAATTATGGTGACGCTGAGAAAACTTTTGCTAACCACGTATTAGTTTTTATGGTTTAAGGTATAAAAGAAAGCTTTAAACAGCCAGTGGCGTATTATTTTACGCAAGCATTAAAAGCACCAAAATTAAAAATTAAAATTAAAAAAATGTAGTGTCTTAAGTGCAAGCTACTGGTTTAAGGATACTAGCGACTGTCTGCGACCAAAGTACGGTAAATACAAGTACTATAAATAGCCTCATTTCAGAAGCTAAAGCTATTTTTATGAAAAATGAGAACGATTGGCGGGGTGATACTATTATAATTAGTGATCAACATATAATCCCACTATTCTATGTCCCTCATTTTCTAAAAGGAGTTAGAAATAATATGCTTAACAAAGAAATGCAGTGCATGCATGAAACCCACCAAAAAACTGTAAAGTGGGAATACATTCAGTGGGCATACCAAGCTGATAAGATAAGTCGCACGGGGAGTTGCGCATTCTGCCCAAATTGACCGACGAGTATGTAGACCCCTTAAAAATTAAAAAAATGAGGGTCAATATTGCCGCGCAGGTACTAAGCCACAGTATGGCAGTGGCCACAGACTCTTTAGCCGCAACAGGTGTATTCCCTTCGGAATGTCGGGATCTAATACCATTATCGTATTACTCATGGACAAGTTATTCGACACTTTCAACGCTTCTTGTTTTTCAGCTCAACGGTAAAATATACAGAGCCGCTGTGAAACGTAATTCCCCACAACACCAACTTTGGCAAGAAGCATTGAATATGTTGAAAACTGACAAATTTTTGGTGGAAAAAAGCAATGGCCAGAAAATTGAAAAATCTATTCCCACTATAAATAATTTTATAATAACCATATTGAATACATTGATAATAAGAACCATTGAAGGATTCAAAGCGTTATGGCAATTGTTGCTAAAAAAAATAGTTTTAATGCAATGCTCACGAGAAACATAAATCAAGACCCACTTGATTTTTTTTGGCAGCATTAAAAGCTAAGTGCGCGAAATATTGCACCTAACTGCGTTGGATTCAAAGAAGCATTTGAAACTTTACTTTTAAATAATTTTAGCTGTAACCACGCTGTAAATTCAAACTGTGAAAATGATGATAATTGTTTGCAGTCTCTATCTTTCTTTAAGTAAATAAAAAATTGCCGCTCCTTAGGAGTCCCAGAGCGGCAATATTGATCTGCCCCCAGACTTAATGCAAAATACTCAAAGTATTTCAGACTTGGGGTCAGCTCAACGATCATATGTTTGCGGGTCGGCTTTATCTAAATGTTTGCAAAAGATTGTGAAAGGATGTACAAAGTGTAAAAGTAAGCTTTTAGGCAATTCAGGAAGTGGCTCAAACCAATTTATAAGAGCCAAAGAATACACCAAAAACAAAAGGCGGCTTTGGTTATTTATTTATATACATTACATTATATATTTATATAAATTCATGTCATGTTAATTTAATTAATATTATAGATGTTACATTACATGATGAGGTTGTAGGTAGGTGCACGACACTCTGATAGGGTATATAATGTTATCCCTCGAATGACTTCGAATCTTGTTTTAGAGATATTCAGGATACAACTGTTGTTTTTTTAAGTTATGAATGCCATAAAAAATATTTAGGAAAGAATTAAGGCATTCATAGAATTTTATGTTGATTTTTCATTCATGGAATGTGAAAGCCATAAAGAGCAACAACTATTTATCAAATCTGCATGTACGGAAAGTACTGGCGTCTAGTTATACAGTGTAACTAACATTAACAGATGACACTGTACGTATCAAACGAAACAAGAAAAAAATTAAACCGAACAAATTGAGAAAAGACTGTTAAAAAACCGGCCAAGTGCGAGTCAGACTCCTGCACGAAGGGTTCTGTACCATTATCTACAAGTATAAAACATTAGACATTAGCAAAAAACGGCAAAAAAACACGTTTGTTGTATAGGCCGGGCGCCCCCTTAAATGTTTATTTTATTTTAATTTAATATTTTTTTTATTGAATATACAACTTAATTTTCTGTGAATATTTCAAGCGTCTACCTGTAGGCGTTATTTATCAATTTCGGTCATTATTAATTCTTATTTTCTAGTTTGGTCTCATTAACTCTTGAGAATAATATTTAATATAGAAGAAAGTGACATTAAAATATATATATATTAGGCACCAAGAAAGGAAATAAAATAAACATTGTGCCGAAAGAAGTAAAAAGGGCATCCATACTCAGCGTATTGCTACAGCAAGCCGCAGCGCTGGTTTTCAGTGTGATCCTTAATTACATTCTCCCCATGATATGTTAACTTTCCTTCTAAGTAGTATTCTATTTATTGACTTGCACCAGCTGTAAATAATAATTATTCATCGATGTAGGTATACACAAAACATTCCTTTACGTCATCTTTATGATTTGCACAATCCAAAAAATCGGCAACTTATCTTTATCAAGGCTTATTCATTCATTGTATTAGAATATATACTAAGAATTCTGTGTGTTCTGCCGAACATGTATCATTCTCTGGATTAACTATACTTAATCTTTAGAAACAACGACACAACAATCTTTTCAAGGCTTTAATTCTTTCTTTGAGATTCGGTTTATAACATTAATTATTTCGAAATGTCTGTGTTTCGAACTGTTCAATATTGTACTTCTTGGAAATAAGCTATTAAGCTTTAGATCGAAACAAAGACACTTTTCTTTTGGATATTTAGGCTCTGGCTCTTAGGACCTGAATTACCTATTAGAACACTCGTGCAACTTGTCATCCTTTGGCCATTTTTTGCAGACATTTCGACAATGACCACCTGCAGACACAAATTCTTTGATCAGCCCCTAGTTTCGAAATACTTAAAAAATAAGAAAAAAAGAAAGGTTGCCTGTAAGAGATCGCTCTGAAGCGATAAGGCCGCCTATTGCTTACCTTAGAAAATCTCTATGTATATACTTGTGTTCTCTGTACTGTTTACTGTATTGGTGTGCAATAAAGAGTTATTGTATTGTATTGTACTTACCGAGTTTTGCGTAATCTCTAAAGGCTGATCAATCACAACGTTTTGAGATCGCGAGGTGACTTTTTCTTTATTGTTAATAAAAAAAAGTGACTGCAAGCAATCGTTTGTTTCCTCTTCGCAATTTGATTTATCGACTTTGTATGCTAAAATTATTGAGTAAAAGTGTTTTTAATTACCCTCAAATCCAATGCAATTGGGAGCCAAGTTTCGCACATTTAAACTTCTAATACGCCTAAAAAAAAATAATGGGTCAAGATTGATGTTACCCGTAAGAATTGCTTCCGAATATTGTTGGTGCAAAAGTTGCCAAATTGACTAAAAACTTTCAATCGTTTTAATAATATAATTTATAATCGGTACGGAAACTACGGATTATTAAATTTTTTGAGTATTACTTCTCGTAGTCATAAATTTAACAGTTCTTAGCTTTTTTAATACATCTTGCTATAACTTAAGGTGAAGAGAATTACGTTTCACACCTACTCTATACTTTTTCCCAGTAAGCACCGAAAAACTAGATTAGATGTTAAATGATTGGAAATAACTTCGAACCGCATTGGCGTACACTTAGTTACTTGACATTGCGAATCTACTGCGTAAAAATTTTAATTTTGCTAAAAGCTTGTGAAGTTCGTCATTATAACATTGTGAATCTGTTTTAAAAAATACATGTATGTACCTCGTTGCGGTTTTTGCCTGATTCTCAACAGAGATTTTCTGAACCGGGGATAATTTTTTTTGTGACATTCATAAGTGCTTGATATAACCCAAATTGAATAAAGATAATTGTGTTTGTGTCCTAATTACCAAACTGAAATCAATTTGAACATGAATAAAAAATATTTATGTAGGATTTACTTTAAACCATACTTAATTAAATTAAATTAATTTTATTATTGTAATTTTTTGCGATCCTCCATATACTTATGTTTATTACTTTCCCGTATATTCTTATCATAATTTAGTGACTTTGGTGTAATTTATTTAATCAGGCGTTACTTTGCGGAGGTCCATATCAATGAACTAAAAACAATTACTTTGATGTATGAATTGCTGTAAAACTTCTGCAAAGTAATCGTTTTTAGTTCATTGACTTAGATCATTGTCATGAAAACATCCTGTGGAGAATCGTAATGACACATGAGACCGTCGTACATACCATACTATAGGCAAAGCTACCATTATGACTACTTAGAACAGTAATAGTTTGTTTCATTATAAAATATGAAAATCGATGTTAACCGCAAAAGTTCAAACTGCTTGTCAACGGTAGCAGCGCTGCCCTCCGTAAACAAAATGATTAAGTTCCGAAACTAATACAAAACCGACTAAAATTTCATTACACCAAAGAGATAAAGAAAGGGGAAAAAATATTAAGCTCATCTTAGATCTGGAAGAAAAAATATGCAAGTTGTGTTATGTTGCTCGTCTCGACTGACCAAGTGACCACCCCAAACTCGTTTATCGTTTGCTTTATGGCCTCGCGATGTAATGCAACTTCGCAATTTTTCTTCAGGTCTAAACTGGGCTTTATGGACGTTAAGTTTGTTGTGTGCGTGCATGTGCATATGTGTGTTTTGTCAAATTAGTTTTAGTTACACCCGCTAGATAGCGCTTCTAACCATACATGCAAATCTGGCCATAGAGTTGCCACTGTTTTTCTCTATAGGTACTAATACTCTTTGTTGCACGTTTTTGCGTGCATTTATACGGTGAGGCATACTACTTATTACCGGCCTCATTGTACCATTCACAGAACTACATTTCTTTTCTTTGCATATCAGGTACGATCCAAGTTCCGTACAGGACACTCCTGTCACATAGAAGTATTTTGGTAAATTTAGGTCAACCATCTCATTTCAAGAGTTACAAATGAATACCAAATTTCAAGTCAATCCGACTAAAGGTAGTGAATCGAATTTAACTAGTATCAATTGAACACATGTATGTATGTTTTCTGATAGGCTAGTTTTCTAATGGTATTATTTACGAATTTATTTTCAATTTTCTAGCATAATCTTAGCTGAACCTAATTTGTAGACGATCTCTTGACCCTTGTAACAAAATATCGCAGTTTTCATTTCACCCAATTTCATATTTTATTACTGGCCTACTTAGCTGCTCGGAAACTTTTGTAATGGTTTTGGAACGACGCCAAAAATGAAGTGAGCGTTGTTTTATACTTAAATACATACTAGTATTTTGATACGACATCATTTATAATTGGTAAAATTATACAAGTGGCAAAACATTATTATGTTTTTTGTGATGTCAGACTTTTCATGGAAGTGTAAAGTAGCCCAGTTCGATTAAGTTTTATTTATTTGTATATTTGAAACATGGTGGAAAGCAATGACCGGTGCCCATGGATAATCATAAAAATAATTAACGCAAGGAATCACGAACACTCAGCAAGCCGCTGAAGAATGGGGCATACAATACAATTTGAAAATGGATATTTTCCCAATGTATTGGTCCGGGAATGTTCTGTAATCATTCTGAAATATTTTTTCCGCATATTAAGTAAGTTTAAGAAATAAAAAAAACATATTAGTTAGTATAGTCAAATCAGAAATTATACCGTTTCCAAACAAACCGGTAAAAAGTGGTGGATCCATTCCTTAACAGTAACTAATACATATTTTTTTAGTAACTGGACATAACAGTTCATTTGGGTTATTGTTGAGGAACGATGGATCTGATTAATCCCCCATCAAACTGCGGTCAACCCCCGTTGCTTTCATACCCTGTCTACATAAATCCCCCATTTCAGACGCACGCGATAGCCGCATAACTTACAAGTTATGGTACGTCTGTGACAAGTGTGACTTGATTTATTTCAGGGCCGGTGCCATCGACTTCTGCTTGCATTAACTTTGGTTTACTTAGTCTAGCCTTAATAAGCCACGTATAATTTTTATTTTTGTCTCTATTTTATGTGTTGTATTATGTACGATGACATTAAGCGGTCTCAGCTCAGCATAGTGTTGGCCATAGAGACCAAGGCTGGTCTTCCGCTGTGACCGCTTTGCGGCTTCACGGAAGGCGACAAAAATTCACAAAACTAAACCAAAAAAGGGACAATAAAAAACAAAAAGTAATAAAATTTAAATATCAAAAAAAAATCTAAACCAAATAAAAAATAAAATAATAGCAATAATGAAATCAAACAACACGAAACCAAACAAACGACACGTTTAAATAATTTTTTAACAAAACAAAACAGTAAAGATGTCGACACACAACACGACATACAACGCATGCCTCCAAATTAGAGTACAATATATAAAATATGTCAAGAAGCAGTTGTGTCCAGATCTAGCATTTTGTTACATGTGCGTGTCAAAAGGTGTTTATCCAGAAAACCTGAAAAAGACATTTACAAGACCTATTTACAAAAGTAGAAGTCACTTATAATAATTCAATTTACAGGCCTTAGCAGCTGTGGATCGTGGATCGATGTGGAATCCATGGTATTTACTAAAAATGTATAAATAAATATCAATATTTACTATGAGAGTGGAGCGCCTCAAGGATTTTTTTGAGCTAGCAGAAGTAACATATAATAATATAGTGTCACACTCGAGAAAAAGTTCACCAACTGCTAAAAAAGGAAATAGTGATAATAAAAAGAAAGGAGAACCATATGTTAGCACAAAAGGTGAAACAGTCGAAGTTAAAAATATAAAACCGAATCCTTGTGCTGGTGCTACTAGTTGTAGTAACGACTGCGGTAATGTTTCGGAAGAACGACGTGTTAATATTTTTAACTATTTTTGGGGTTTAAGCAACTATCAGAGAAGAAGGGACTGGATTGTCCACTGTGCTATCAGAAAGTCAATCAAACGACCGAGTAAAATTGCAGCATCAAATAGATAGAGTTATGAATATTACATCAATGAAGGCGAAGGCAGACGTAAAGTATGCCAAAAATGTCTGATTGCCACATAAGACGTTACGCAGACGTTCATAATTTTATATTTTAGACACGATGGTTGATGGTTTTGCAAAAGCAGACGGACGAGGAAGCGCTGGAGGTCACAATAAAACATCTGAGAATGTGATTCAAGAAGCAAAAGACTTTATACTTGATCTACCTCTTTAGCCGTCACATTATTACCTCAGAGATTCCACTAAAATATATCTTCCAGAAGAATTCAAAAGCTTATCAAGTAAAAAAAAAACTAACAAACTATTAGGTTTCATTTGGCGTAACTGTAGTAAGTTCAGGAGTGTCGCGGCTTTGAAGGCAGCATAATTCTGCTTTAGTGCGCAGTTTGTTGGAGTATTGTTCTAATGTATGGAATCCCGTATAAAGATGTCACGTCGAAAGAATTGAACGCATTCAAAAGAGATTCCTGTTTTTTTAGCCCTCCACCAAAACAAGCTCCGTTCACTGCAGTCATATAATCAACGTCTGACTCATT
>NC_133472.1:22920270-22927430 GCF_025370935.1 Choristoneura fumiferana | reverse complement strand
CATCGAATAAGGTAGTTGTCATCTAAAACAAGGCAAGACGCGTCTCTAAGGCCGCGGCCACATGAAATCGCTCGACGCCCGTTTCTAGTGTCAAATCTGGTCACGTGACATGTAGCGATAAAGCTGAAAATGTTGAGCTTTATCGCTGGAAAAAAAACCTCTTCAATTTCGGCAAAAACACTGTTATTTATTTTCATGATTCACTCCAATTTCTTTTATTTGCACCACTGCCACAACTGCTACTAAATGAGATTAAGAGATCAGCTTCCAAGACCAAGATCATTCCTGCAGGAAGCCATCTTGTGGCTGCTGCTCGACGCGGCGACTTGACGCTACTTTTTTGAGTCGCGGGAAATTCAAAATCACTTTCAAAATGGGGTCACGTGACCAGATTTATCGCTGCAATGAAAAAAAAAGCCGTGGTGGCCTAGTGGTTTGACCTATCGCCTCTCAAACAGAGGGTTGTGGGTTCAAACCCCGGCTCGCACCTCTGAGTTTTTCCAAATTCATGTGCGGAATTACATTTGAAATTTACCACGAGCTTTGCGGTGAAGGAAAACATCGTGAGGAAACCTGCACAAATCTGCGAAGCAATTCAATGGTGCGTGTGATGTTCCCAATCCGCACTGGGCCCGCGTGGGAACTATAGCCCAAGCCCTCTTGTTCTGAGAGGAGGCCTGTGCCCAGCAGTGGGACGTATATAGGCTGGGATGATGATGAATCGAGCGACGAGCGCCTTAATTAAAAAACGGCCAAGTGCCAGTCGGGCTCACGCAGTGGTTCAGTCAACACTCTCTTAAATAATGTTTTAATTGTTGTAAATCTGTTAAAAAAATATACCTCGTTGAGTTTCTTGCCGGATTTTTCTCAACAGAGGTTTTTCCGAACCGGTGGTAGTTTTTTTTTTGACATTCATAAGTGTTTTGGCCTAAATTGAATAAAGATATTTTGACTTTGACTGACTTTAATAAAAAGTGTTCATAATCATAATTTACAACCGCTCCAACAGACAAATTACCTATGCTCCGCCTATCCGCACTCCACATCATAGGCGGATTTCGATAACATTTCAGATAATAATTATTCTCACTGTACTTTTGTATCAATCTACTCATTTTCATTGCAGTCGGTGAGGATTCAAACTTTGCGCAACCTTCAAACTACATTTTATTTTTTACTGTATGATCTTATTGCAGATATTTGAACAGCAAAAGACGGTTTACGAGACAGAGGCAGACATGTTGAAGAACGAGACGGAAGAACAGATCAAACGCTCCCTCGCCAGCCACGCAATACACTTTCAACAAAGGCAAAATGAGGTAATAAAACAGAATACTTTCTGTACCTAGGTATACCCATACCGCACGCCGACGGCGCGTTTGTAACTTTTTTTTGTGAATTATTTATCTACTCAACCATTTTTAGGGTTCTGGTCCGAAACTTCCGGACCTCAAATGGTAAAACACACAGCCAAATTAGCTCCTAAACTACCTACGGAACCGATTGGGTTGAAAATTGGTGCACATAGTAATATGTAAATGGAGGAAGGACTTGTAACGTAAATTACATAAACCTTAACACGTTCGCTCCCAGTGACACAACGACTGTGACTTTTTAGTTTTTACTCCTATGCCAGTGACACGTATTTGTGACTGCTCTGTGATATGCGCTATGCCTAGCGTAAGAGCTTGGATCGTCACATTCGGCTCCGTTAACGTTCCACTAAGTTCTTACGCTTAAACCAGCCTTAATAATACATGTCACTGGCATAGGAGTAAGAACTAAAAAGTAACAGACGTTGTGTCACTGGCACAGGAATGCATTACGTCTGTGACACGTATACGTGTCACTGGTATAGAAGTGACTGCCGTGGGATATGCATTGGCATAGCGTAAGAGCTTAGTGGATCGTTGCCGGGCCGTACGTGTTAAATTGTGAGTTAGAGAGAGAGGTCCGTTATAGACTTTGACGTCATAATGCTAGTACTGAAAGTTCATACTGAATTTATTTTTTTTAGAAAGAGATTGCATGGAAACTTGAATCGCTCATATCTTGCTTTTTCAACAGATAATGATGATTTTTACGTCATTCGTTTTATTTTCCCGTTTTCTATTAAGTTTTATTATTTAAGAGGTAAAATGGTGTCAATTGTCCCATGATATATATTGTTTTGTGTTTAGTTGGAGGAGACGTTCAAAGCGCGCGAGGCAGCTTTGGAAGGCAACATTGAACACAAGAAGCGCTTCCTCTGGGGCTTGGCCAAAGCTCTGCGCACGCAGCACGCGCAAATGACTAGCGCCATGCAAGCGGTGAGGGCCGAGACCAAACGGCTCGCTGAAAGGGTAAGGATGTCTTAGTATTATTTGTTACTCCTTCACGATAAAACTGATGGTTGGATTTTGATGAAATTGTATATGTAGAAAGCTGAATCTGTAAAGTAACACATAGGCAACTTTTCACCGCGATATTCCCAAGGGATACAATGGGTGTCCCGTCTGCAACGTAAGTGAAGACCACAATGTAAGTTTTTGGAATTCCAGTGGGAACGCTGTAAATTTGAATTTGACTGTCAGATTTAATGGTTTACGCGAGAGAAGCCGCAGGTAAAGGCTAGGTATAGATTATTCTAAAGTCCTTGCTTCTATTATTATATGATTAAAAAATATCAAGTCACGCTAACAAATAAATCAATCAAAATTTCCAACAGGAACAAAGTCTTAAAGCGCAGCTAACAGAAGCGGAAGAAATGTTAAAACAACGCGGTGAAGACATGCGCAAACAGATAGCAGACGAATTAGCAATGCTAGAAGAGCATCTAGAATCCATGAAGTCGGAGCGAGACAGCCTCAACCGCGAGCGCATCGAGCTTGACACACGAAAAAGTCAATCCGACAACAAAATCGTCAACGTAAAAGTCGATAACAACATGAAAACCCATTACGAGCTATTGAAAGAAGAGTTAATTTTAATAAAGAACTATTTGGAGGGTAACAGGGAGCCGAAATGTATAGAGCGGAGTACTATCACCGATATTAGTAATGTTAATTCTAAGATCAATCTGGTGATGAATAATGAGATGGGATGGGTGTGAGGGAGGAGGTGAGGCCTGCACAATGGTTAATGATTTAAAGAAACAGAAGAATGTTAATTTTAGTCAGGTATGTTGAATTATCATTTTTTTTTTATAAATTTTTTGGGATTATACTCTTGCCAAATATCTAAAAACGCTTCAAAAATCATTAATATCTGTGGAAAACTAAAGAAAATACCAGCGAAGGAAGATCGCATTCCATCTCTTTCTATACAAATGAAACGTAGTATGGGCTTTGGTGTCATTCAATCTTTGACACATCAGCAGGGCTGTAGTAGTAGAAGAAGTTCGTGTCGTGCGGTCCCTCTCGCTCTCGTATTAAATAGTAAAAGCGTCAGAGGGACCGCACGACACGAACTTCTAGTTTCAAGTTTCGTAGTAGCCCTGAGCGAGCATAAATATCTGATATGACTGTAGGGGCGGTAGAACGTATCAGTTATTTTTTCACGCTCCGCTGTGGCAGCTATTAAATGCAGGTGATTGTACATGTCGGATCTGTTTTTTTTTTGTTATGTCAGCAAATCCAAATCTAAAGTTGTTAGAAACGCATAGTATTTGTTGGGCCGTTTTTTTTTTAAATATGATGGGGGCAAACGAACAGGCGAGTCACCTGATATAGGTCTCTGACCATGTGCACTTTTCAGTCGCAGACGAACATAGTGGAGTCCCCTGGCCCGCTCAGCCGCAGTCGCAGCCGCTCGCCGAGCCCTAACACTAGCGCAGCCCTGCGGGGCCTCGTCGCTGACAACGAGCGCCTCCGACGCACCGCCGCACAGGTAACCACAATAGCGAGGGCTACCGTTTTTGCGCTCACCAGTTGGCGCCACTGTAGACAAAGGTCCTGCCTGAAGTATAGTGGTTAGTTTGTTATTATGGGCGTGAAAATAAAATTTACATTTAAATTATATTTAATACCTTAAAACCGTACCATAAAAATATTGAACAACCACAGTGTTGCGTTAGTCCCGTTTTGTTCGGGGAAAAGGGAGGACAAAAGTTTCCGAAAGACAAAACTGTCTCAAAACACAGACATTCATTGCCCCGTAACGCATAATTGCCATAATTAATTTCAGGTAATGCAAAATATTCACAAAATTATTCTAATTATAAATAAACCCGCGTAGCTCACCCAAAAACTTTGAGATTTGACATTTCGGAGACCTCACGCTAAACTAGCGCCTCTAGCGGCGAATTCATCCGCGATAGCCCTCATTGGTATCGTGTCGTGTTGCAGCAGTCTGCGCAGATCGCGGAGCTGGCGTCGCGCGCCGCGCGCATGCACGCGGCTCTGCGCCCGCGCACCGCGCCCGCCGCGCTGCCACACGGGTAACTACTATACAATACAATATTAGTTTTTCTACGCGGTAGTACAATGTGCTATGGTTTATATCAATCCAATTTATGAAAAGTGTAAACAAAGACGCCATTTACCCGGCCATAGAACTTTAATAATGTGAAAACCTAGAACCTAGTGCAAAATAAATACAAAATAAAATTTCGACACAGGTTAGGACCACTTGCTTTTTAAACCACTTGTTACTTTTATAAGCTAGTCTAAGAAGCAACTGGGCTTAGGTAGACCAGTTGCTTCTTAGACTAGCTGCTTTTTTAGAAAAAGTGATACTAACCCCGCCAATTACTCGGCCGTACTTGTGTTTACTACATATTTCGTTTTGTTAATTATACAAATGCTCCCTTACATGTATTGTTCCAGCCTGAACCGTCCCAACGCCACCGCGTTCGGCTGGTGCAAGGGCGCCGGCGAGGAGTTAAGCTTGCTTGGCCAACAGCCGGCCGTGTTGACGCCCGGGTCGCCGCAGCCCTTCCTTGGCCTCTGCGGGGAGCGCCGCAGCGACAGCCGCCGGTGAGACCGCAGTCGACGTTATTGACGCATTTACATTCAGCTGAAGTGAGCAGAGAAGTGGGCAAGACGAGTGTGTAAATACGATACTTCTCATGCGTTGCCCAGAGAGTTCCCCAAAAGAGCGGTTTTTGTGCGGAAGTCGGAGGACCGGTAGTACGAGTTTACATTCTGCTCCGTCTGGTAGTTCTATTCACTGGATAGATATTATCCAACAGCTTTTACGACGAAGTTTCTTTTTTGTGTTTTGATATTTTATTAAATATTAATTTACTTTGAAGAAATGTCGTATTTCAAATTAATAAGTCAACAAAATCCAATGTTTGGAACTCCGCGTACCTTAGAGTAATTGGGGCTGGTGCGAGTCGGCGGCTTGCGAGTGTGGCCACCCGGAACAGACGGCCCACACATGGTACTGGAATGCCCGATCACTAAGTTCGATGGACACATAGATGACCTCAAGAAGCTGTCAGAGAAAAGCCGTGGAATATTTAAAAAATCTAGAATTAAGTTTTAATGTTTAGTTTTCATTTGTATTTCATGCACAGTTTTGCAGTGACACCTATTCCATACGATAAATAAATAATAACAAAATTGACCTTGTGTTGTATGTTCCAGGCATTTAATAAAACCAGTGGCGTGCCATGCGTCGCCGTATGGCGCCACTCGCGAGCAGCAGCAGACCGAGAACGGAACGAATCCGTTCTGACTCCAAAGAACAAGAAGGTAAGAACCAAACAGGAAGTTTCAGAGTAACAATTTTTTATCATTATTGGAGGACCTTTCTTTATTAGACTACATAAATAAACTAGGTTATGTCCACGGCTTTGTCTTATTTTGTAGAACTCATGTCCACCTTTTTTAGAAGTATCGAGAATAATATTACAACCAGATTTTTTATTAATAACTAGTAGCTCGATGACAAAGCAAGCCAAATTGTTGAAACAAAACCAAATTGCCGACTGTATTTTGTTTCTTTTCTTGTGTACAATAAAGAGTTTACATACATAGACTACTTTGTTTTTTTACTATTCATTGTCAGATGATGGCAGCGTTAGTATCAACAGCCCGCCGTCGACGCACCGAGATATGGAGAACCGGCCGCGTGAAGAAATCGTCGTGTTTCAGGCCATGCGGTAAGAATCTCTAGCTTGTTCAAATCATTTGTTTTCTAATACTTACTTCTTTACTAATATTTACAAGGTGTTTGGAGACGTCCATTAACCACGTGAGAATTTTTTAAGAACTTCTTAACACTTTTCCCCTTGCCGTTGGTGATACGTGGTGAGGTTTTATAATAAATAAATTAATGTTCGAGCGTTTCAATCGCCTCAGTTTTTACGAATTGGCTGTAGATTTTGTTGTCGTTTTCGATTATTTGTTAGAATTCCTATATTTCTTTCCTATTTTTGCTTATATATTATATGTATTATGGTCATATATATAGTAGTTTATTTATTTATATAGTAGTTTATGTATTATATTGTTTAAAGCACTGTATAGTAGCTTCCATTATTTAACTCTTAAACTCACCCTTTGTCGGACCCTAACGTATTGGCTCCTCTCCTCTCATCCACTCAAAGGTTGACTGGTAGTGATCCTTGAAGAGATAAGTCCGCCTTTGTACAAGTATCTTAAAGTTTGTCAGTTGTATTTTGTTAATTTCCTTTGTACAATAAAGAGTTTACATACATACATACATTTCTACCAAATAACTAAAACATTTTAGCAGAATCTTGGGCCATTTTTTACAGAAAAGTGTCCACAAAAATGAGACGGTTGAAACGCCGGAACAACGACCCAAATACCAAAGATCACTACCAGAAGAGCCGGGCGCTTGTTGCCAGCAAGCGGCAACTCAATGCAATGAGGGTTCACCCTTGCGATATAAACCTATCGTTGATTTTACGACGCCGTAATTAACAGCGGTGATCAGTGAAAAGTGTTTGAAAATAATTTTATTTGTACGTGTGTGTGTGTGTGTGTGTGTGTGATAAAATTCGGTGTAACACGTTTATATATTGAATAGCTAACGCTAATTTATTCCAGAGAAACTTTACGCAGTAAAGAATCTACGGAAAGGAATAAAACTAGGGAAAAAAGTCCTAAATCGGTTCTAAGAGAAGCAAAAGAGAATTGAGGACGTTAGTAATAAAATTAAGATTAATAAAACAGTAGGGGAAGGCGTTGGTTCAAAGTGCCGTTTTT
>NC_133472.1:22843796-22916626 GCF_025370935.1 Choristoneura fumiferana | reverse complement strand
TGACAGTCAAACTGATAATAATAAATTCATTAAGATAAACTCACTGTCAGGTTTTCTAACATTTTTAAGTATCTATACAACAACGCAAGAGTCAATTTAAATGATTGTTGCTAGAGTCAGGAACGCAGATTCCTGTTAAATTACTCAGTTGCATTTTGGAGGTTTATTCCATACTGCTCACAGCAATTGTGGCCGAATGTAGTTAGATTTATTTGCATCAATTTGAATTTCAGAGCGCTCTGTAATTTAAATAATACTTTCAAACTAAACAAGGTCAAGAAACATCAAGAAAAAAAATCAAGAAGTCAACTTTAAATTATCTAATCCTACTAGGGTTAAAGTTTTAATTCTTACATGAAGACTTCGTTTATGCTACTGAAATCACTGTTGGAGAACTCTTGATTTTTTGAATTAGTTTAAAATTTAACTACATTTATTTTCCTTATTGGAAACACATTTCAGAGTTCAAAAAGGAACCATCCTATCTAGACGAGTTCCGCGATTTATCGTCCAAACACTCTCGAGTAATGAGATAACAGAGATTTATTTGTTTGTAATTTCGCTCAGCTGCTGCGTTAATGTAGATTAGAATTAGGAGAAATGGGTCAGTCTATTTGTAAGAGCCTGTTTTTTCTTTTTCTTTTTTGGCTGTGTTAATTGCACTTAAAAATTAGGGAGGTTACCTGATAAGATGACGTAATTAACCAACGAGCTTTGGCTACTTGCTTGCGTTATGACTAGGTACGAGATATTGTGGAAGTTGCGCTCTGAACTCGTATTTTATTCACCTCAGTTTTTATTGAGAAATGGCATTGAAAGAACTACAGCAGACTACTTTTACAATGATCTCTGTGACAATTAAAATAATACTTCAGAGTGATGATAGGAAGTGTTCATGATTTATTTGATAAAAGTTTACATACATACAGTCACAAGAATTATCGTGAAATTACTCTACCACAACATCAGACTATAAATCCGAAATCAAAACAGCTTTTACATTTTCACTAATTATTTATTGTAATTGCATAAACTGTTGAAACCCTTATGACCCTACCTTTATACAACTATGATTGGGTAGTTCTTCAAGAATTATCGTGAAATTACTCTACCACAACATCAGACTATAAATCCGAAATCAAAACAGCTTTTACATTTTCACTAATTATTTATTGTAATTGCATAAACTGTTGAAACCCTTATGACCCTACCTTTATACAACTATGATTGGGTAGTTCTTCAAGTAATTCAACCGCTATCAGTCTCCTGTCGCCTAAATTGAAGAAATGAGATACCGTAAGCAAAAAACTTTAATGAATGGTAATTCTAGGTACCGCATGCACACCATATTATCGTTTAATAAAAACCTTCCATTCTACCTGACTAATTTCTTAAGTATAAACGACAGGAGGCTGATAGCGGTTGAGAAGCTCGTAGAACTATCCGATTATATTATAAACCCATAATTACTGTAGGTAATAACTAGCTTCCATCTGAAATTATTTCGTTACACATGTCACATGTCTGCATTTGTAACATTAAAATTTCAAAACCACGCACTTTAGCCTTTCAATGAATTCGGGCCATTATTAGATAATCGGTATTAGTACATTACTGCTGAGGCCGGGAAAAAGCAATTCGCGGATGAGTTGAGTTTGACGGACAAAGCGTAGCTGAGTCCGTCAATAAATACGAATCCACGAATTGCAATTTCCGCTGCGGCATGTATAGTGCTTTTCTCCAATAATACGAGGAAATAAAACAAAATTGTTAACATTATATTTATTTTGAATTGAGCAAAGTTGTGTCAAATAAACATGAAAAACTGAAAATTTTAGTTCAAATGAATAGAAATATTGTTCATGTTTGGACAGTTTGTGATAGTTTTTCCTGGCACGGTAATGTTTGTTTGTTGAATATTTTCAGTTGATGTAGTCGGTGTACTAGAAATATTAAAATTTTGATTAGAGCAGAAGGGCCTCTGATTTATTTCTGTGTTAGACGTGGGTACTTCAGGACACTTCGACATGTGTTGGGAGTTGAAATGTTGTTTTGATGTAGAAAGTTGAGAGTCTGAAAAGTTAGATTGGCGATTACCTTCTGTCGGAGAATGCAGTTCGATAGTTCTTTTTATTTTATCTGCTATTTTTCTTTTATTTTGCACAGAATCTTCTATGTAGCTCTCAGCAACTACACCTGATTTACAGCCTCCGAGTCTCTTCAAAGTAGTTAAATTGGCCCCAGAGTCAGCCAACAGAGTGGCTGACGATCTTCGAAAGCAATGCCCTGTGAAGCAATTACTGTCCTGCAAATTCAAATATCTTGCTATTTGAGTTGGGCTTTTCCGCCATTTCGTGTCTTCGATCACCTGGTTGGTGCATTTTCCATTCTCGTAATTTATAAAAAATCTGTCCGATTTTATTGTACTTGGCCGAAGCTTCTGATATTTTCTGATGATAGGCACATATTCTTGACCTATTAAAAACGTGCGGTCGATTTTATTTTTAGTTTCACGCAATTTCACTAACATTATGTCACCGTGGCTCGTAACGTCATTTATGGTTAAATTTGTCAATTCCATCACCTGTAACAAATACAATTTGATGTATTTTTTTAACAAAGTTGTAGTTAAGAAATTATAAGTACTTACATAAGTATATTATACATTCCAAAAATTACTAATAAAAGTTTTTGGTAAAAAAAAATAATAAGTACAAGCTTTTTTTGCTGACTACTTTTTGTTGACTGTACTAGCATTGCCACTCAAACTACATTTGCATCTTTTTCAAGTCGATGCCATTAACTGTTGAAGAGTTCCGTCCTGCGGAGACGATCCTGGCCGGACTACCAGGATGTCACTACCTGATTATTCTATTGTCACGCAATTAACATAAGTACCTATACCAAATTTCAAGACAATGCGACGTGACGTTAGTCGAATTGAACTTGAAAGATTTGATAACAGACAAACATTGGGACAGGTGAAATTAAATAAAAGCTTGTAAAAATATTCAATGCGGCTCCTTTTCATCACACTTGCTCGTCAATGATGTTATCCATGCCTGTATACTAAAGGACAATGCCCTCAATTGTTCCCGCGGGAACTTGAATTTACGTATAGTTTTTCTCCCCAAGGGAGTTACGACATTAGTTTTAAAAAGTTAGTAGGTAGGTTCGTCATTTAAGATTAAAGAGGTTTCAAATCAGCCAACGTTTTTACCCCATAAAAATTTGCCACGATTTATGAAACTTCGTTATTATTATTCTATTTTAAATTTATATCAAATTGTTTTAAAATAATTTTAGTAAATATTTTTTTAGCATTTTGGAACAATCTGGCCGTAAGACCATTTGGGCATTCGAATTCTTGAACTAAACACAGTTCTTAGCATTATCTATGGTAGACGACTCGAAAAAAGTGACAATCAGGGGGCTACTACGAACTTCCAAAATCGAAGTTCATATCGTTTTCCTGACCCTAATAGTATTTAATCCGAGAGTGAGAGGGACGGTACGATAAGAACTTCAATTTTCGAATTTTGTAGTAGTGTTTTGTTGGCCGGTAGCCATTATTTTATTCAGTTGTTTTCTTAGCGCCTTTTTTTGCCGAGCTGTGAAGTGTTTGGACACAAAATAATTTAATTTCTCGCATTTTTTTGCTCGCAATGTGATGAAAATCATTGGGTGTATCACGGGCCGTAAGCCAAGTGTATCAAGGCCTTCTTACGCCCCTTAATGCACAATGTGTAGTTGATAGAAAGAAAAGAAAGAGATTGCTTGTATGCTTGAATGCATGCTTGCTTGCGAGCTTGCTTAGATGCTTGCTTGCATGCTCACTTGCATGCTTGCTAACATGCTCACTTGCATGCTTGTTTGCGTGCTTACTTAATTGCTTGCTTCTTTGAACTATTTTTGGTTAGGTTAGGTTAGGTTAGTAAAAGCTAGTAGTGATAATAATGGATGGTGATGGTGATGATGATGATGATGATGATTGTTAGTGATGGTGCCGATGATGGTCGTTGATGGTGATGATGATGATGGTTGTTAATGATGATTTGATGATGATGATTTGATGATTATGATGATCATTCATTGTGATCATTATGATGATGTAGATGATATGAATGATGTAGATGATGATATAGATGACGTAGATGATGAAAATGATGATGATGATGATGATGCAGATGATGTAAATGGTGTAGATGATAATATAGATGACGTAGATGATGATAATGAAGATGATGCAGATTAAGTAAATGTAGATGATGATAATGATAATGATGCTGATGATGATGATGACGATGATGTAGATAATGATGATGACGATGATGTAGAGAATGATTAAGTTGATAATGATGATGATGATGATGATGATGATGATGATGATGTAAATGATGTAGATGATGATAATGAAGATGTAATTTTTTTTTTATTTATTTATGTGCAAGTGCAACGCACTTTAGTGCGACTTTGACATTCATGAGCGGCGAACGCACAAATTTTTGATTGAGACTCCGAATGTAAGCGTGAACCTGCAAGTAAGTAACAATTCACTACTCAAGTAAGTAAAATTTCATCTTGTTCAAGTGATTAAGCAGCTAATAATATTGTAATACCACAATAAAAACATTTTTTTAATAAACGTCACGTCATCATACAATCATAGACTAAAACATGCAGACGTTCCCATTCACAATTGGTTGTACGTAAAAAATTGTGACTGAACTTGAATGACAATTTGTTTAACTGCTTTATACCCAGTTTGATATTTTTGAATATTTATTTTATGTTCTTTTTTTTTAGTCCAAATAATATCATTTTTTTAAGCGAAAAAGATTGTCGCGTAAAGACAGCAGGGCTACTACGAAAGTCGAAACTCGAAGTTCGTGTCGTGCGGTCCCTCTGACACTTATACTGTTGAATACAAGAGCGAGAGGGCCCGCACGACACGAATTTCGAGTTTCGAGTTTCGTAGTAGCCCTGCAGGAGGCTCGGATTCAAATCCCTTCCGGCATTCCGAAAATCTTTTTCGCTTTTAAAAAAATCTGAAATTTCGTTGAGCAAGCATACATTGCTAATAAAAAACAAAAACATATATAATATTAGTACACCAGTTTGACTATTTTACGGCTCCGGCAAATTTTTAATTTTCCAATAAGGGGTTCCATTGCGATAAAGGTTTGAGAACTGCTGAATTACGGATTTCAACTACATTACTACTGTTTCAGCTTTTTTCAAAACTTCATTCACTATCTGTCTATTTATTAAGATCTTATAATTATGTTTTGTAGGTAAATTAGCTGTGTCACTTCTGCTGTGTATAATCTATACAGCGATGACGTCTTGTGACAATCCGGTACTTGAACATATTGTTGACATGAAAAGTCTTGTCTATCGGTAGACTATACATAAGTCAATGGGCAAAGTCAAGGAAGCAGTACTAAAAAATTAACCAAGGTTTTATGGAATGGAGACTGGCAAAAAATACGTCTTCCCTGTCTGAAAATGGACTTTCGGCGTATTTCGAAGAGTTGTCCACTAATTTTAAACCTACAAGTTTGTGGGCTTATTGCAACAACACAGTTTATATTTCGAACTGTTTCATTTTAATTTTAAAGGAGCGATTTAATCTACTATTAATCATTAATCTATTTAACTGACTGTGTAGATAAAATTACTAACGATTGTCTTAAAAACACAATAAATATGTATTGTTTCTTTATACCTCTACTTTATTGAAATTTAAGCTGTAAAAGTGTACTTTGTCCTACCTACACAGACTTAAACGTTAAATAAGTTTTATATTTTTCCTTCATTTTCTCATTGGGAGTATTTGTCAACCTCAACATACTATGTCATACATATAGCGAAAGTGGTTATTGTTGGACGGCAAATAACGAAACATGAGTGGGAGTGACACACAAGGAGAACGTAAGACACTACAAAAGTAGATAAAAAGAATAAAAATCTTTTTTGAATCTACCGACTAGCATTTGACGATGATAACTGTAAGATGAAATGGAGGCAGAATATTCGATTGGTAAATTACTGGAATGAGTGGCGTGATATGGATATTCCTTTATCCAGCAAATATGAAAGAAATCACGTTCTCAGTTATGAATGATAAAGTGAAAAATATAGGTACTTTTCTGACTGGAGTACTCGTAGGCTTAGTCAATAATATCCCTTCAATCTTTCCATCAAAAATATAATAAATGTGTTTCTGTGCAGGTATTCCTAACATATCGGATAAAGTTTCTAAAAAAATATCACTTGTGAATGTCTAAAATACTTAATGTCGTGTATTCATCTCACTCTCTCACACATTCTCTTATTTTTACCCGGCTGCCCGAAGGCGGGGTTATGTTTTTCGAGCGTATGTATGCTGTTTTTTTTTGTTTTCTATGTAGCCTAATCAGCTGGACCGATTTTAGTATATGAAGTAGCATTGGATTTATCAAACATACACGCAATATATCAATAAAAAGACAGCAAAAAAAATCTTGGTATTCTAACAATTTGGATATCAAATGAGAACGAATAGCTACTATAATACAATTTTTAACTTTCAATTTTAACAGAAATATAAAAAACAATGAAATAAATAAATAATACAAAACCCGACTGCCTTAAAAAACTAAAAATAAAAAAAACTAGTTCAAAATTTCAGAATTCGGTTAAGCAACTTAAAGTTAAAATAGTCGGGACCGGGACCCATAACTGAGAATTTTGTAGCCGGACAGAATAGAGATATTAATAATAATACATAAAGTTGCAATGTAAAATACCTAAGTGCAAACAAACAAGCCGAATTTTAAGTCCAAATCCAATACCAAAGCGCAGAGAAATGGTCTCAGCATCAAATTACCACAACAGCGACGGACTTTGAAGAAAAGTAATAAAAGTAGCCGCCCACATCGCATCAGCTGTGCTAATCCATGTGCAAATATTTATTATCACTCTTAGGGTTTGCTTAGCGTAAAGCTTGGCGCACACTTGGCGCCGCTTACTTCCCGAAAAATATGAAAGAAAGGTCAACACTGATATGTTTTATTAAGAACTAGATCTATCTTTAGGAAAAAAATTAGTAGAAAATTACGAATTCAATTTATGTGTTGTAAGTTGAAACCAAAACTATATTATTTGGTTGGGTAGTAGTAGGGTTTGGTGGAAAGTGAGGTCCGCGGGAGGGGTATACAATCCGCCATTACCAATCTCAAGAATGATTAGCAGGTTTCGTTTGTTTTTTTTCTGACTCAAAAAAAATACTGTTTTATTTTTCTCCTGAAATTGCAAGGACAGATGTTTCAGTACCGCATAAGTACTCAGCAAATTTACCTGTATATCGTGTTTTAATGCCTGTGCTAACGCAATTATTACTCATTTTATTATAACCTAACATTAAATGATATTATCCTTCGGGTTTCAACCGAAGACGATTATAATATTACAGTGCAGCTCGTGAGACGGTGCTATCTTCCTCACACATTTAGAGCTATAAAACTAAAAAAAATAAAGCTTCATTTCCGGTTCCGCTCCCCACCACTGCGCGCTAGCAACTCTGCGCCCGCGTCGTCTAGCCTCATTACGTGTTTTTGTGTTATCGGAATCACACCTCCCGGTGCTCCATAAATGGGAAAGCTTATGCCAAGAGTTATTGGCTATGATAATATTAAGTGAAAAAAGTGCAGAAATCATTGGAAAAACCACGTTGTTCAAAATCATTAGAAAGTGACGACAGGTAATAGTTACAACACTAGATGGGAACGTGATCCTTATGATGCTAGCGAGTCAGGTAAAATAATCATTATTACTATTTGTATTAAAAACAGCACTAAAATTGTACTGGAATACAGCTGCGGAAATTAGGTGATGATAAAATACACCTACCCGCATATTTTGGCCGTCTTGATCAGACCGATAAAATTATGATGTAATTATTAATATTTATACTACGTAACGTACGTCCCAAATTCAAATGAATATACTGATGATATTTATACTCTTCATTTAAATAGTGTTGAATCACGACACAAGTATCACAAACCTTTTATATTTTTACATGACTTGAATATTGTTAAAGATTAACTAAAGTCCTACCTACATTTCACTCTAATAATGTCTCGGTCTTGATACTGTACACAAGTGGCGTTAAGGATAATAAATGCATATATTGCTTCACTTTAAGAGTGTTGAGACTCTGTTAATATTCCTTAATTGTACATATCGACAATCCACTTTAATACGTAGTATAGAAGTCCTGTTACTCCACGTACATCGTGTCGAGGACGCTTGACATATAATATAATTATGTACGTACATACAATTCATTTTAATAGTGTACCTGTCAGCAGTGTCGATATCTTGTTACCCCGCTTTAATAGTGGTAGCCTTTTTGTTACTCCGCGTAAATCGCGTCGAAAACTCATAAATACATGACATGTACAATAATACTCCACTTTTATAGTGCGAGTCCTTGTTGCTCCGCGTAAATCGCGTCTGAGGAACCATATAGAGGTACATAACATATTGGTACAACAATACTCCACTTTTATAGTGTGTGTCTTTGTTGCGCCGCGTAAATCGCGTCTGAGGAACCATATAGAGGTACATAACATATTGGTACAACAATACTCCACTTTTATAGTGTGTGTCTTTGTTGCTCCGCGTAAATCGCGTAGAGGAACCATATATACATAGCATATAGATACAACAATACTCCATTTTTATAGTGCGAGTCCTTGTTGCTCCGCGTAAATCGCATATATAACATGTGCAACAATACTCCAATACTGCACGCAAGTAAAGAGCGTAGATGATGTAAGTATGCTTAAACCTACTAATCAGGTCAATCTTCGTCTTAATAAATTATTATTGCATTATACAAGCCACCTACTGTAAAAAGATCTCGAGGTGCTCTAAACTCTGGGGGGGCGCCGCCGCGCATACCAGCAACGACTGAGTGTCGGGCGCCCCTGCCGTCGACCGCCGTGGGACTACCGCGCCGAGCCGCCGCCGCCCGCCGGACCAGCGCCAAAAACGGAGGAGCCGCTGAGGAACGAGTCGCCACTGGACGAGAAGTCGCCGCAGGTAGCTGTAACCGGCCTCACTTTTACTTACTTTTACTTTTACGATGAGTGATGCAGATTCACAAACGATTAAGTTATCTTGGTTTTGGATCACAAAACAGAACTTTTAATACTCAACCCAAAGCTGAAATAATTGATATCTAAATAATATAATTCTAAATTAATTAATAATTAATAACAATAATTAATTGATATTCTATAATTAAAAACTGAATTTATCTTACCCTATAATTGGTACCAACTCTAGTTTCTGTCCTACCTAAATAGAATTGAATCCAGAAGGATACAAGGTGTATCAACCTAACACTCAATCATACACCTACTAGCCCGGGTCGGCAGCAAATACCCGGTCAGCAAGCAATCTCCACCGTCACCGGTCAGAGCGTTCTCGCTGACCTGCTGGTGTGTGACGAGGAACCCGGATATTGATGATACATACCGGAGCATTAGTGAGTCTGTGGTCGCCCATGTGACGAAAAATTCGTCTTATCAATTCTCACAATGCTTAAGTCAAACACTGATTTACACTAAATTGACAAGAACTTAGAAATCTGTAGAGGATAATAAATATTTTATCATGGGTGACTATTGTACAACGCTTAAGCTATTACAGCACAGCTATTTTATAGCAAAACTAATCTTTAAATGTATGTAAACATATTTATAAAAATAAAAATGCAGAAACAGAGTACGACTTATGTGAAAGAAAGGTTTGTACTCACAAACATACTTAAACCAGCGCTTGAGCACTTAATTTAGGTATGTCTGATTTACTAGATATCTGAGAACTATTCATTTATTCATTGTAGACTATTTTGCCAACTTAATTACTACCAGCAATGAATTAAAGAAATTACCAGTATTAGCACAAAGTAAGACTTTACCGGTTACTGCTTTTTCGCAACGTACCTAACGTTTGGCAACCTGGTTCAGCTCGCAACTTTTCATTTTGCAAACTCTGTGTGTGTATATGCAATACCACAAACATGGTTTTTATGTTATTTTATTTTTCTTTCAAACTAATAAAAAACTGATAAACAATCGAGACGCATTCATGCTTAGAAGTTGTTTTGCAGAATTCTTAGCGTTTCAAAGTTCCGCATGCTCCGCTGTCAGCTACGACTGGATGTACAGTAAGTTATAGTTTTTAGCACTGATGCTGTACTGAAAATAACAACTAACAAATGAATATTGATCATTATTTAAATTGATATTTTGTATGGCGGCGAGATAACATAACCTCATGCTGCCCAATTCGTAAACCGAATTACTTACCACATACGCTTTCATGAAGCACCCAACACCCTTGGGTGTGGTGTGGTAATGCATGTGGGAACCAAAAAGCACCAACGGTAACCATACAGGGACTCATTTGTTTTTCTTGTCATATAAACACACTCGAGTCAACTAAGTACCGTGTTTTATGGCCTAAAAATTTCGAGAGACTTAAAAGATGATGATGTTCTGTTGGTTAACAATTGATAATACCACTACTACATATATTACATTTACACCGAATAAATAACATAAATTATTAAAATTTAACGGATTATAGTGGTGTGAACATTAGAAACATTTTGGTTTGCGTCTTATAAGATATCTTGTGTGATATACAGTGACTGGTTCATATATACGCGAAACCTTAGTTATAACGCGAATGATAGAAAAATCATTTTAGACATCACGGAAAACCTCTTAATGGTAAAATACCGCTTTTACCGGTCATCCATAATTTGTTTTTTGGACCTTTTAAATCTTTACAGAAAATGCCACCTACCTACTTCCTGCGAGTCAGTCCTGGTGGCAATGGCAACCAAAGTATTAGGACATTGATAATCTAGATACCACAAGCGTCCTTAGATGTAGTAATGGCCCCTTTTGCAATTACAACTTTAAATGAACCCAGCCTTGTGGCACTTCTGTAAAAATTTAATTTAAATAGCTAACAAGTTACTTGTTTAACTTTAAAAATTGAATAAAGCGATAGCTTCGACAGTTTAAACACTCTTAGGTCTGCCTTGTAGATCTATAGATGTATCTACGAATATCACTCGATTTATGAAGAGTTTGGAGGTTTTTTCCTCCAAACCAGATGTAATACATCTATTGAACCAATATCAATATAACATCCGTACAAAAATGTGACCCTATCAAATTTGTTTTATAAAACCTTAGCTATTGCCGTGCTCTGCCGAAAGAATACATGCAAATCGTTCAATCAAAATAGAAAATATATCAATACATAAAACGATATTGTGATTAAAATAAGATATTTTATTAAAACCTTTAGGTCTGGGGCTCATTAACTGTTAATGAGATTACCTAACATCCATAAAATCCCCAGTAGTCGTGCTGCACGTTACTGGATGTGCAGACGTACATAATTAAAACTAGATCAAAGATTAACTAGTTACGCGATCGCTCCGAGGAATATCCTTTTTTTGTTAGGACTAAAAAATATCATATACACATAATAAGTAAAAGTTGGTTGTCTAAACCCTGGCACCCTGGCACATTGGGTTAAAAAGGTACTAAGATATTGGTATCGATACCACTGCCCACAGTCTTTATATGTGGTTCGCAAGACTCCTGGCTGGAGTTAAGTATATTCTATAAGTGCTATGCTAGCTAACGAATAGGAGTCGAAAAACGAATAATAATGAAAACGTTTTTTGGGCTGCGGCAATCAAGCATTGCCATGTAAGAATACTATTTTAATCTTTCTTTTAAACATTAATAAAGGTAGATACAATAAATACAAGGTTACACCTATTGGTAAAAAAAAAAAAAAAAAAAAAAAAAAAAACTTAGGCTGTACATATGAGAATCAAATCAACAATATACGAGTAATACAAGTACCCTATTGTTTAGGTAGTTAGATAGATTTACTCTTCTACCTTGAAATATATTTTATTATTTTCTTATTAACGGCCTTGGCTAACATTACTGGGCTCTGAACATCTGCACTGTAATATTATAATCGTCTTCGGTTGAAACCCGAAGGATAATTAGGAATTAAACGAACTTACCTTGTGAAGTTCAATTCCAATTATGCGAGGGTTTCAACCGAAGACGATTAGGTCGTCCCATCCCTCCCATCCCATACAATAAAAAATAATAAAAAATATTTGTAACCCGAATATAACACAAAAATTGCTCTGAAAAATGAGGCTAGACGACGCGGGCGCAGAGTTGCTAGCGCGCAGTGGTGGGGAGCGGAACCGGAAATGAAGCTTTATTTTTTTAGTTTTATAGCTCTAAATGTGTGAGGAAGATAGCACCGTCTCACGAGCTGCACTGTAATATTATAATCGTCTTCGGTTGAAACCCTCGCATAATTGCAATTGAACTTCACAGGTAAGTTCGTTTAATTCCTAATTGTACCGGATAACTCAAGTCTTAAATCGAGTTCGACGTGAATTATCCAGTGAAATCGTGAGTTATGCGGTACAATATCATTTAATATGAGTGAGCCCTGCGGTAGTTTCATGTTCAAAAACCTAATATTTACTAAAAAACGTGGCAGGGGGCTAGTTGGTCAGTTGTTTACGGGATTAGTAAAGTAATGCTCAATAAGCCCCTTTAGACATAATCAAAGGGCGCACGACGGATGCAATTAATTTAATATTTCGAAAATATTAAAGTAGTTAATAAGAAATAATATCCCTGCGGGTTTATTTTTTCCACGGGACCCTCTGGCGAATAGAATTTGAACTAATCTGAGTTTTTCATGTACTTTTTACAATCGATATCTCTGGAACACAACAGCTGTGCCGTCTAACTCGATGCGGCGACTAGTAGTACTTTTTGTTCATTTGGGCGAGCTCCTGACAACCATGAGTATTTTAGGAATGGCCGATGACCCTTCGGAAACATATTGCAAATGTTTAGTTTGCTTTCCTTTTAACATTTTTTACATTATAATGTTGTGTGTTTTATACAGGATGCTCTCGAAGCCGTTATAGACAAAACTACTCATAGTATTTGTCTCAGACAAGGACGAGTAGTAAAGCAAACTACGCTAAATCAGTGTTGTTGAAATGAGGTTTCTAGCTATTTATAACAAAACAAATAGGTAGGTACTAAAACTTTCCAAATTTTCTTTTTTTCTGTGACAGTAGAAAACAATATTGGCAATTGAATATGTGGCTTTAAGCACGCTAATTAGTACGTTAAGTTGAATAATAACCATATCACGTCTTAAAAGCTATATGTAATTATGTGACTATTCGTTGCCTTAATAAATATAAAAAAAAGTTATAATTATTTTAACAAATTAAATGAAATAAATTTAAATTAAACTCATCCTGGGATTCATATGTACCTATATTCAAAATGACTGGCCCCTTCCTGGACACCTGTACGAACAATCAAAGGCGACAGAGGAGTTCAGACGAAGTCGAACTCCACCGGTGCTTCTTCAGAAACAGAAACCAATGTCTTAGAATACAAATCATATGCGAAAAAAAAAAACGAATGAAAAAGACTAGTAAAACATTGAAATCAAATAGGAACTCAATGAAAATCTTTTAAGTTTTTATTTTTATTTTTTTATTCGACTGGATGGCAAACGAGCAAGTGGGTCTCCTGATGGTGAGAGATCACCACCGCCCATAAACATTTAATTTGGTTTACTAATGTTTTGGCGAAAATTATTTAGCAAATTATTAACTCCCAAACAATTTATCCTATATTTTTATTTAGGCGAAATTTCATTCCCAACTCAACATTTCGCACTGATATCATTTCCCAACTAATGATTTGATAAATGATTATTATGCAAATTATTACCTGGGATTTTTTTAAGATGTCATTTGTGTTTTCGTCAAATGCGTTGATTGGCATTCCTTAATTTAGCAAGCTAACAAGCAAGCAAGCCAAAGTTCAAACCTAACCTAACCTAACCTATCCAAGTCACTTTTGCCTAGTCTCGTCTTGCTCGCTCTCTTCGCTCGCTCACCGCTACATAATTTAAGATTTATTCATTTTATTATATATCATGACTGATATACCTACCTTACGTATAAAAAGTGGCCAAATGTTACTATTTGTTATTTGCCTTAGCCAATCATTTTTACATAATTGTTTGCCACATAAAAGTGTGATGAAGTAAAATTTTGCAATATAAAAATGTTGCGAAATAAGAAAAATGCGATGCAACGTTATGCCAAGGATTGGTTTGCCAAATGAAACTTCGGCGAAAGGTTGGTTGCTAGGTGAAATTTGGCGAAACATATTTCGCCGAAAAGGCAGTACACCATTTAATTTAAGTTATTTCGTACTCTCTCGAATGTAGATATTTGGGCGAAAGAGTTGGGGTGAAAATAAAAATAACTTCACTTTGTGTATGACAGGTAGGTAAAAAAAACTAGTTTTTTACCATTTTGTCGACAAGAATAATACACATACTCATACTAAAGTGTGCGCTTTGAAAAAGTGCACTTTTTGAAATAATGCACTTTTCGAAAAAGGGCCCAATTGGGAAAGTGATCAATTGGGAAAGGAAAAGTATTAAGATTGGTTTTTTTGAATCTTTTTGTATTTTTTATTTCAATTCCAAATTTTTACTTTTACGGTCATCCCGTAAAACCTAAATTGAAAATACAAACTGAAATATAGATGCACAGAAAAAACAGAAAAATAAGACCATCACTGGGAATTGAACCCAGGTCCTCGGTAATCCGTACCGCGTGCTATACCGCTACACCACTGATGGTCAACGGTACCGACACGAATTTCCCCTATGCACCTCATATCTCAGCTTGTTTGTTTCTTACTTAGTCACTTAAGCAGGACCTGGGTTCGATTCCCAGTGATGGTCTTATTTTTCTGTTTTTTCTGTGCATCTATATTCACAACTCAAAGTCACCTTATCAAATCTGATAGATTGCGTAAAGACGTGAGTTATCCGGGTCATTATATTTAATATGAGTGAGTCTCACGGTAGTTTCATGTTCAAAATGATAATAAAATTTAATCCGTAGGTACCTACTCGAAGAGCCTAATCGCGTATTATAATAGCGTAATAAGAAAATAGCGTAGTAAGAAAAGAGCTATTTTAAAATAGTAAAATACTCTCTAACTGATCAAAATAATTATTACGACCGCGCGGACGAAAACAAAGTTACAGCGTTGGGAAGATCATGTGACATACATCGCGTTGCGCGCCCGACTGCTTTCCTGCGGTTTTCCTGCAATCTGCGCTTGAGGGGTGGGGTAACTCGAACCGGTGCGGGGCGGAGCGTGTCCATTCTGTATGTCAGTACTATTATATATTCTGTGCCGGAGGGCAAGTGAAAGTAACTGGCGTCGACATACTTGTTTATACCTGGCAACCCAGTAGGTAGTTTGTCCAGGTTAACAATAGCAAACCCAATGTCTGCACATTCTATAGGTTTCATACTTTAAGTCAGTATAAAATTTTCTTATTATCTCGATGTTGCAACAAAAATAGATTTTTTAAATTATTTTTAGCAAACCCATTACTAATATATTTTCTAATATACCAAATTTATTATAAAATACATTTCATTCTATTATAAGACCGGTGCAGATTTTTTCAAGTTCGGATCTTCTACTAGGTTGATGTGCGTATACAGTCGAAAAAATTTAATCATGTCCCAGGGTGGAACCTTTGTGCTAAGCTTTGTGCTAAAGTATGAGATGTCATGTTTACATCTCATACTTTTGTCAAGGAAATCATAATAATATTGATTATTAAAAGGTTCCACCCTGGGTCATAATTCAATTTGTTCGACTGTACAACTAATTGAAATAACAATTTGTTAAGATTTATTTGCTATAAGTCTTTCCCTTCAAGATTTGGAAGCACAGCTTTGACAGACGGACTTATCCTCTTATTTGTATGTAGAGGCGCATAGCAAAGATCTCGAAGTATAACCAGGCACAGGAATTTTAAAAAATCCTTTGCAAAGCGGCACACCCAAATTGTCATTTATTACAATAAACGCGATTTTGTTAGTTTATTAGTAGACCGAAAGAAACTTCTTTCACTTCTCTGTTAAGCCAATTTTTTTGAAGTGTCTGTAAGTATGTGATTTTATTTTAAAATTATGGCCTAATTCATCCTGCTACGACCATTCAATCCACCCCTTTGGAGTATTTTAAGAAAATGATATATTTTGACAGATATAAGTCGATGAAATAAAACTTTGTAAAAATAGCCGCCCTAGGTTAGCTTGCATCCGCGGCAATAAAAATTACGGCAGCGCTGGTTTACTTACATAGACAGTCACGGTAGTTAAAGTAGTTCAGTTGTTAATTTGAACTGTGTTAAATAATACACAAGTTCCTTTTAAAGAAGCAACGACTTTTTACTTAATGGCCTCTCTAAAATAAAGTATGTAACACAGAAGTTGGTCAAATTGTCAGCTTCCTTGTTGACAGTCTTATAATAAGCGATGACAGATTCGGTGCCGTATTTTTAGATGTAACGTTAATTAAATAGCCGAAAGTAGTTATTTTTACTGAATTTGAACGAGCCAAGAAATACTTCATGTTTTATATTAAAGTTTTTGTTTAAACTTTAACGTGTCTTTAAAAAACTATTTCATACTCGGAAAGTGAGGCAAATCATATCTAACAACAGGGAGGAAAACTAATTTTCTTCAAATGGCAAATGACGATGGTACTTATTTGTTCATACAGCCTATCTCTAACTGCTTAACTCCTTGGTTCAATATGGTAACTTACTAATCTTTTACAAATACATTGACTAAAATACCCACTTTATATACTGTTATTCTCTATTTATAATATTGAACATTTAAAATTTTGTTAAATTTTAATTATTGCTAATAAGCAATAAAGTCTACTGAAATAATTTCCAATGTACCAGAAAAAAAAAAAACAAATATGAGCTCGAAACTGATGACGTACTAGGGGGCTACTACAAAATTTGAAAATCGAAGTTCGTATCGCACCGTCCCTCTCACTCTCTTATTAAAAAATATTAGCGCCAGCGGGACGGCAAGATACGAAGTTCGAATTTTGCACTGCATAGAAGGTATAAGTCCTGATGACGAGGCTGCATGGAGTAGACCTTAGCTTGACGAATAAAGCAAAAAAAAATCGAGCTCGTAATTGGCGCGAAAGCATACTTCGTTTGGTAAAATCTTTGAATAAAAATAAAAATGAGTGGATTCGAGTGTATCAGAATTGGAATTAACACCTGATGATGTAAAGTCCGAAGCAAAAGCTTTGGTTGAATATCTTTTACCTAATATATCCAAAGACAAATATATTAAAACATATAATAATTTTATGAAATGGCGGGCTGAGAGGATAGTTAAATCTTTCTCAGAAAATGTATTAATAAATAACATACTTCAGCGAGCTATCGAAGAAACTGCAACCATCAACTTTATGGAGTATATTCGATGCTTAAAGCCACTTTAAGCTTAAAACATGATGTCAATTTAAAAGAGTTTCAACAATTTAGTATTGTTTTTGAAATGCAGTCTAGGTTACAAATGCAAGAAGTCGAAAGTTTTTACCGCTCAAGAAATGTAAACTTTTTTAAACGAAGTACCTGATGACATTTATTTGGCTGTGAAGGTAACTACACAAACATAATTAAATAATTTAATATAAGTAAGTTGGATATACTCTTTTCTGTGTTAATTCTAAATTTCGGTCAATTTTTTTCCTTTTAGTCGAAATGAAAAGTAGAGTGTTTAACTCGGGAAAAACACCAATATCACACTCCAAATACTGGCGCCCTCGCTATGCTCGGGTGCCAAGTTAGCTCGTGTGATATTGGTCGTTTTCCTCCCTTATTGAGTAATCTACTATTTCTACGCGTATAGCTATCTTTTTTGACACTTGTGTTAAAGAGTTACGAACGCCTGTGTAATGTTTTAACTAATGATGTGCAAATTGCGGAAACTTTCAAAAATGTAGGAAACTTTTAATTGTAACTTCTGAGAACATTTCGAAAACCGGAAATTTATAGTATAATTTAAAACTGAAAACAACAAAGTAACGTTCTACAGAAATTTATATTTTCAACAAGGTTCTATGTGTAATATTGTACAATCTGAAGTACTCGTATTATGTCGTTCATTAGGTAAATTTCTTAAATTTCTGCAAGTTTCAGAGATATGTTCTTGGGAAATTTTCATGCTCTGTTTTTGCAAGAAATATTACGAGAACTTAAAATAAAATTCATGGAAATATTCTTCAAAATATATTCGGAAATCTAAAATTAAAAAAAACGACTAATCTTCTTCTTAAGCAAAAAAAATCGGCTAACTTAGTCTACCTACCACAGAAAGCATAGTGAATCATAGTGAATCTTCTTAATAAAAAAAAAACCGGCAAGTGCGAGTCGGACTCGCGCACCGAGTGTTCCGTACTCACTTATAGGTTATGTAAACGGGAATCGTGTCTTGAAGATATTTTCCGCTTTTACCGAGTGATTTAATACATCCAGTCTTAAGCAAAATGTACGCAGTGTGGGGTCAAATTATATTAGTCATTGATATTTACACAGACATAAAAATCAATATTTTCAGACTTTTTTAGTTGGTTGTGTTATAATAGCTACCTAGTTCCTGGCCTTGCTTTAACTTAACTTTGCCTTTAAAATATTTTTTACATTAATTTAAAAACTGCTTTCTAGATTTTTTTTATTAAGCTTAACATCCCCCCTATTCATTTTCAAATACCTACAGCAGCGTTCAAAAGTATTTTGACAAAAAAAAAACCTTTTTTTCATGTTGATTAACCCTTGACCGCCAACGTGTGGTCTCTCAGACCTCAGCAGATTTAAAAACCGGCCAAGATTGTGTCGGACACGCCCGAAATAGGGTTCCGTAGTCATTACGAAAAAAATAAGTAAAATTTTTCTAAGGATTTCGTATTTTGTACGCAATATTCCAAGTTTAGGTATATTTTACACCTTAGGCTGCTATTTACTCTTAAAGTACTAAGAATTCTCAAGAAAACTTAACCGTTGTTTTCCTTCTAAGTTTGATATACTTACTACCATCCTGGTTTTTTTCAAATTTTACACCTACCGGTTTTATATTTTAGAGGGGGGGGGGGGACGCTCGATTTTTATGAAAATTTGCACTTTAAAGTTGAATATTTCGCAAACAGATCACTGAATCGAAAAATCGTCTTAGCAAATACCTATCCAACGATACCCCACACTACAAGGTTGGATGAGAAAAAACGCCCTCACTTTACGTCTATGGGAGGTAACTCTAAAAAAATCATTTTTAATTATTTTATTGTACCATTTTCGGAATAGTATACATATATATTTGTGCAAAATTACAGCTTTCTAGCATAGACAGTCACTGAGCAAAGCCGCGGACAGACAGACAGACAGACATGGGGGTTCCGTTTTTGCCATTTTCTACGGAATCTACGGAATCCTAAAAATGATATTAATTCGATGCAATCGCGGCGCACAAACTTCTAGTGACCTTGTACCTTTTCCTGGGGGGCCAATCAATGGCCACCATGTGGTCGACACGTTTGGATGTATATTCCTTTGAATTTATTGAGCATAATACTGGCGACAGCGATCTCCAAGACCGCCAAGTAGGTGGCTGCGTAATATTCTTACGTGGTCTCCCTAACCGAACGTGAGTGATTGTGTGTGATGATAACATTTTTTTAGTATAATTACAGGTAAAATTAAAAAAAGATTTATATTTAATTTTCAGTAAAACATGCTTCCTAGTGACATAGTCACAAAAGGTACAAGAAGCCTACAAGAAGCGTCGCCATTGAATGCAAGAGACCAATTTGTCTCGAATGTTTGTACAAATTGTGTATCGACTGCTGACAAAAATGCTTGTTTTGAGGGTTTGCAATTACTTTTCACTTTGAATGCGAGGAAAAAAAACGACGTTCTGTTCAAAATTACAATATTACTTTTTAAAAATGAACACTCAATTGATACGACCTATGAACATCTGTTAAAAACTCAAATACCAAAAAAAAAGGTTACGCGGTTTATTCTTTCTTATTAAGTGACAATTTAATATAAATATTATTTAGCTAACAGTTTCAAAATTGAAAACTATTTTAAAAGTAATAATTGTACTATGCATAATAAAATGAATTCATCCTTAATATATTGAACAGATTCCTATTCGTAATTATTAATTGTGTTTCACGACATTAAGTTGTGTTTTTTAAATATATTTACAGTTGTCATTTTGAGGTCATTTCCACGTCCTAATTTCCATGACCTATTATTTGTGTCTGTAATAAAATTGATCTGCCTTACTTGAGTATTTTTCAATTTTGACAACATTGCATACCTTTATTAATTTTTTTAATTACTTGTGTGATAGGTTATAAAATAAGAATTTGAAATTAGTATAATTTAGAGCGGTCGCTCCTAATTTTTATTGTGTTATGAAAATTTGACTTAGTGATTTATGTCATAAAAATCGAAGGTCCGTGGTCATTTTTTTAGTCATTTATACACATACATACTAGATACCTGAAAACCACTTAAAAATATTCATAGTTTAGGAGAACACAAATATATATTTTTTTGAGTTATTACCGTTTTACTACAGAACCACTTGGTTTTTTATATTAATATTTTGTGTGTTTTGTATACTAGTTGTGAGTAAACTATACAAAAAAAAACAAGTCAAAATAGCTCAAGGGCAGATGTTATTCCCTTATCCAGCTACTGCCTTAATAAAATACTTTAATCCCTAGAGATTAATGAAGAGCTCTACTTCCGATATGCAGAGACTAAAGTAACATTTTAAGAGCATGAGAAGTGAGAATAATTTAATACTTAAATTCTCTATGATTTTGGTTCTTAGACCCCAAGATATAGCAATGAAAAGACCTAGTTTTATTGTATTTGATTAAAAAAGGAACATTATTTATTTTAAACTAGCTGTTGCCCGCGGCTTCGCCCCCGTTTCATTTTTATTTTGTTTCACACAAACCTTGTCCGGACAATAACGAACACAAAAAAAAGAATTATCCAATTTGGTGCCGTCGTTCGAAAGTTATGCGCTCACATACATTTCGGTGATTCATTTTTATTTATGTATTATATAGAGATATATATTACATTTCAACCGCTTGATAAAAAAAAACCGCGTTTGGTTGCCACAATCCGGATGTTTATCTTAAGCACGTGTCGGTTCATTCCGAAAATAACCACGCGATAACAAAAAGCAAATTATAAGTTATTGCTTGAGGAGGCCTGTGCCCAGCAGTGGGACGTATATAGGCTGGGATGATGGGATGATGAAGTTATTGCTACAAACATCTCAATTTGGAAGATAAAAATGTAGAAAACAGAAATCTCGTGAGAAGTCATAAACCATTACAATTTATTCATGCTTCAACATAAATGCCAAATAAACTAAATGTTCTGGTAATCATGTCTAAATGTGTTAAATTATAAAATTGCATTTCAAAAATTACGGTCCAATTCGGATTTTGTGAAGCAAAGAGCATCATATCGTGTTTTCGTATTCATGATGAAAATATCCCAGAAATGTTATCCCCTCTGCACCGCATTCTGTAGTATTTTGGTATTAGAGTCGCGCGGGGACAGTTTGGATGTGATCCAGTCGCGCGCCTTGCTTACGCCGCGAGCGCACATACGATAACCGGGAAGTGATCACTAGTTCTTTTTTTCATCATCAATCTAGTCAAATATGATTAATTCTCATAGCAGATATGTAAATTGACAGTAAGTTCAAAGACTAAACCTACTGTGCATAAGTGTGAATTAAATCATGTGAACGTAAACATTAGTATAAAGTTAAAAGCTGTGATATATTATGAAGCAATATATTTACAATGAATTGAATTATTTGATAAATATAATAAATTTTTAAAGTACTTACCGCAAAGCAAAACAAATAGTCAACACCTACTAACTATTTTAAGCGCGTACATCGTAAAATGAGCAAACCAAAGCACATAAACAAAATGGCTTCTGACCGGCACGCGACTTCATTTATAAATCACAATACGATTATTTGTATTTTCGTCTCTCTCTTGCTTCCAACTGCCCCTAAAAGTGCGGCGAGGATGTATGATAACCACCAATCTGTACAAAATGACGACGGTGGGCGACGGTTAACAAGAGAATACGATCTGAGACAAGGTGCGCTTCGAGGACTGATTGTAAAACCCAATCGCCAGTACGATTTGCAAAATGTTGAGATGTTTTTGGGTATACCTTACGCTGCACCACCAATTGGAAGCTTTCGTTTCATGCCACCAGGTATACGATACTTTGAAAATGATAAAATTTCGGTAAATAATAAAGATAAAATATCTCAATAAATACAGTTCGTCTATAAAGAAATTTGATTATTTTTCGTCTTTTTGTTTCGAATGTTAATAATTATATTTTATTATTACTTCTTTTTTGTAATATACAGCAAGTGCTCCGCCATGGTCTGGTGTTAAGAATGCTACTAGCTTTGCTCCGGTTTGTCCTCAATCCCTTCCTCCTAAGAAGAGAGGCGATCCGCAGTCTTTAGGACGGCAGCGCTACATGGAGCGACTGGAGCCATTTTTAGAGCACGAATCAGAGGACTGCCTGTATCTCAATATATACGTTCCATATAGAGGTAATTATGACTGCTGCTTTAGGCTAACCGATAGTTACAACATCATGGGACGCTTCACACCAATTGACCTAGTCCCAAACTAAGCAAAGCTTGTACTATGGATACTAAGCAACGGATAAACAAACTTTTATAGATAAATACATACTTAAATACATATTGAACATCCAAGACCCGAGAACAAACATTCGTATTATTCATTCAAATATCTGCCCCGGCCGGGAATCGAACCCGGAACCTCAAGCTTCGTAGTCAGGTTCTCTAACCACTTGGCCATCCGGTCGTCATTATACGGTAATTCGTGAGAGATTTCCAATGTTGCTAGAGTAAGACAATAATATACGTGTATATAAATACATGTCAAAAAGGGATTTCTTCGGTACACTGCATTTCCGATGGTTCGAACTTTATGATAAGTTATTGATAGTCTAAGGGACATTAATTATTAATGTGAAACAGTCTGTTTATTTTGCCTGGATAAATACAGATGTCATAAGAGAGTGGTTGAACAGGTCCTTACACATTTTTTGTAATTTTGTTGTGTGCCTTACTAATTAATTTAATTAAGCTCTAAAATGAGGGAGTTCAGTGTTGTTAGTGTATTATTTAATAAATTTAACTATGTATGTTTAACACAAAAATATTATTATAAAATCGTAGAAGTAGTGCCTAGAAAGGCACTTCGCTTACTGTCAAATCCGATTTTTCGATTATTAATGCAAAACGTCGTAGTCACGTAACATAATAATAATATACTTACATAATTATCTCATACTTTTGGATCACCGGTCACAACACGGCGGGCGCTCTGATGTTTTGTATTAATTATGTCTCCAGGGTACTTTTTGTACTTTTTTACAATTTTAATCATAGGTAAACAGTTTAATATTTATAGTAGTCAAATTTTAAAACATAAACACGTACTAAATCATAATTTTCTAATTTCTTCTCCAAGCCTCTTAGGATCGTCTTTAAGGATTTGGCTGTATTTTACTAAGTAGAGAACTGTAAAATTAAAAGTTTTGGGGCAAAAAGCTGTACAACATAACCGAAGCCGTGGGCAAAAACCTACTGTAAATGATCCAAAAGCGTCCACCCTCACGTCCGCACCATTGTATTCTTCTTTTTGTAATTCAAGTTCAGATGGATACAGCTCAAATAATTTATATTTGTTTTCTCTTTCAGCCAAGTTGTTAGGTATTTTTATATAACAAGAACGCCGCAAAATTCCTTTCCTACAGTGGCGTAGCTATCGTATAGCCAGGTGGTCCAGTGCAACAGGGCTCGGAGCTCAGCGGGCCCTCTAACCTAAGGTTTGAAAAAATAGGAGCATAAAAGAAAAAAATCTTATGAGCAGGCTCGAGCCATTTTTTTTAAATTTTTGAAATGTTTTTGAAGGCCAATGTAAGTTCAAGCTACGTGGAAAGAGGGGGTGAGGGCCCGATTCTATTTCTAATTCTATGCACCGGGGCCCTTGTCCACCTAGCTACGCCACTGCTTCGCTATCTAATATGAACGGCGAACCATTCATGATAACATTTTTTTAGGGTTATCCGCGCTTGATTACACCGAACGTGCGTGTATTCGCTCATTCCTGCGTGTTCAACTAGATATCAATTTAATTTGATATAATATCGCTATCAAATCCATACTAATATTAAATGCGAAAGTGTGTTTGTGTGTTTCTCCGTCTTTCACGCCGTAACAGAGCGACGGATCGACGTGATTTTATGATAGAGATAGTTTATGGGCCCGAGAGTGACATAGGTTACTTTTTATTCCGAAAAAATTCACAGTTCCCGAGGGAACAGCGCGCGATAACCGAATACCACGCGGGCGGAGCCGCGGGCAATAGCTAGTATATTATAACCATTATATTATATTGATAGTAGTCAGTTTCGACTATAGTGCACAATGGTACGTCAAGGACTTAAATTCATGAGCCACCATGGAACCATATTTCACAATAAACGTCATAGTGACATCGCATTAATTAGCAATGAAAACTGACTGCATCGTTAAGTACTCGTATAAATGTCGGTGGCCGATCGTAAAATACGCCAGATCACGAAATTCCTAGGCATATCGTGAAATGCCGCCATTTCATGAATTGGCTAAGGGACATCCGCCATATCGTTCAAAACTCACCGTTTAGCGATTTGCCTAGTGACGTTTAGGCAGATCATGAAATTCCTAGGCACATCATGAAGCGCCGCCATTTCATGATTTGGCTAGTTTAGGCAGATCATGAAATTCCTAGGCGTATCATGAAACGCCCCCATATCGGTTCTGGCACTTCGCCGGCCGCTGCCGCGGCACGCTCGCTTTGCTCGCTCGGCTCGTGCGTCGTGATCACAATTAATACTAACCACTCCTCGCTTCGCTCGTCGTACCTAAATTTTTCTATATAAATAAATAGCAACTAGTGACTAATACTACTTTATTTATCAACAAAATACTAACCTCTAAAATACGGGCAGACGTTCATGGTTTTTTCTCATCCTGCACAGAATCCGTTTGATTCACATAAAAAGAACGGAGCTGATGTTCAAAAGCTTCTTTTGCATTTCTATTTTGAATTCAATCACTATTTTCGGTTTAAAGATCATTTTGTTGCGACGCCGACATTTTTCACGCGCTAAACAAACACGGCCGGTCAGCTGGTTACGGCCGCCATTGCATACGCAGCGCCACCAGTGGCCAAAAAATAAACTATTTTACGATGTGCCCGGTATAGAGCTAGGAATATCGACGAATGCGTTGCTCTAATCGATCTGCCGTATTATTTCTCAGGCACAACGTGATATGCCTGGCCAACGTTTAGGCATATCATGAAATGGCGGCGTTTCACGATATGCCTAGGAATTTCGTGATCTGACGGATTTTACGATCGGCCGCCGACATAAATAAAACTTGAAAGAGGATTTCGATTCGATTAAAATATTATACGTTCTGAATTAAAATTAATCTAAAAATGCGTGGACTTTCAGCAGTAAAGTGGAAATCAATAGTAGAAAAATGGTGTATAAAAGGCATAATTTACAGGAAGCTAGCTAAGCTCGAAAACATTAGTGTTGGTGCAGTCCAAAATGCGATCAAAAAGTTCGGCGGAGAGTATGCTTTCGCCGACAAACCGAAATCAGGCCGAAAACCAAACAGCTATTTGGATAGAAAGATTGAAAAGGCATACAAAACCAATAAGAAGGTGTTGTACGGAATTTAGCAAAAAAAATTGGTAGGTACTTCTGTTGGTATCTACATAAAGGAATGCCGTAACAAACGACTTCTGCCCATGATTAAAAAATGGTCGGACTATATTTTGGCCCAATTTGGCCTCTTGCCACTATGGGTCTTTAGACTTTTTAGACTCTAAGGCTTTGCAGTGGTACAAAGAGAAAAACATAACCCACGGAATTGCTCAAATCTGGCCTACCTGTCGATCGTTATTGGGCTACACTTGATTAAGGCTAAACTGCAAAAATATGGTCGTTCTACGGAATCCGAAGAACAATTTCGTCGAGATTGGAATAGGGTGAAAAAAACGATTAACCAAGACGCTGTCCGATCCCTATTGTCTACGTTCAGACAAAAAATTGGCTTAAAATTACTAATTCTACGAGTATTGTGCTGAAAGAAGTTAATTTAGTTGCATAAAGTCTAAAACTTAGTTTCACATTTTTATTTTATTTATAAATACATGAAATTGACAGAAATACGTTATTTTATTTGTACGAGTACTTATACTTAACGATACAGTATGCTTCAGCTTCATCATATCCAACACAGCGTGAAATTTGCTTACTGCGTTTTTGTTTGATCGTCAACAAACGTGGCATGGCCAAATCTTCTTGCAGGGTTTTATGTACTCGTTCAGAGGAGGTGCCTATGATCTCTTTTCAGCTATTTCACGCACCTTCATTCAGTGGTCGTCGAGTACGATATTTATAGACATTTTCAACAACATCCTCAGTAGATGCTTGACCCATCACATTTAAAATCAATCGTAATTGCTGTGGCCTGATATACCTACTGTAGTTTAGAGTCGAATTTTATTTTTAAAAATGCTGTTTTATTTATATTCAACACTTTGACCACTTTAACTTGATATTTGAAGCCGAATTCGAATCAGATGAATTAATTTATAGACGAGAATTTAATACACCCGTTTTTCTTAAGTTATAGTAACAAACTATTGGCAACAAACCATGCAGATATCGTGTGCAGGGTTTCATTTGGTTCAATAAATCGTTTACTAACTATAAAGTACCTACTTATAAAGAAGAGTCTTCAGAAAACATGATTATGCCAAATTTTAGACTTGCCATATAATTATGTAAGTTAGATAATATACATAAACATGATACAAGAATGGGGCAAGCATGAATCCTTGTTGCATTCATGATGTATTCTTGTGTGTCCATTTTTTTTTAATTAATTCGGAAAATTTCAGTGGTGGTTGGGTTAGTTTATCTGGACCTGCTGTTTTTCATCAATTGTTTTAATCAAAATGTAGTCAGGTTTTTCACGCAGTACAGATTAAAACACGCCAAGTATTCCGCCTTGAAGTTCACGTGTGATATCGTGCCAGTCGCTGTGGAAACGGCTGGACCCTGGGGCGATGAGGCTCTTAAGCATTTTAAGGAGCTAGGGCGACGACTGAGGGAGAAGGGCCCATGCTGGGGGTCCTGGTTAGTTTTGCAGGTCTCCATTGCTATTCAGCGGGGCAATGCTGCTGGTGTAATGGGGACCTTTGGGTCGGGTAGGTCTCTGGGCGGGGATCGTGTATGTTAAAATTTGTTATGTTGTTTGTTTGTGTATTTTATAAAGTATGACGAGGCATGTTGCGGATGTATCAACGTGTTATTACTTTGCTTTTTTTTATTAATTTGACGAAGCATGTGGCTGAATATTGTTGTTTAAATTATTCTTCCTTTTTTATATTACTGTTATTTTTTCTGTTTAATAACTTGTATGTGTATTACTTCTATTTCAGCGAACACCGTATTTTGTGATCAATCACTCATTCATATTATTTTTAAGAACCGTTAAACTGTTTTAAAACATAACCCAATTCTAACGAGTAAACATTACTCCATCAGTCATTTACAGAAACAGTGCCAGTGAACTAAAAACGCCGAAAATAGACCCCACGACGCTACGCTTTACCGACTAATGAAATGAAAACATTTGTAATCAAAAAAGCTTTTTCAGAATATCCCATTTACTGGCAAAAGTCAATATTGAAGTACTTATTTTATCTTTAACAAATCAGTGTATTGCGTAAGCAACAGTTAAAATTCACATTTTGCTAAACGAAAACTGTGACTCTTGCCTTGGAGTACCGGTCAGTAAACCTCATTTCCACAGCTAAGTAGCTAATCTTACTTTGTAATGATCAGATCATCCATTTTTAGAAGACGTAAACCTCTAAGTCACCTTCGGATGCCAATATTATTCACAATGTTTTAAGACACTACTTAAGTCCTTTTTATTTTTCATACTTTATTATAAGCATTTTTTGAGTTTTTAATTCGTCCCAAATAAGTATAATACTGAAACCCAAATTAACGTTACACATAGGATCGTCCATTTTAAATATCCTTTAAAAAATATACTTGGACCTTTCTTTCAAACTTCATAACCCAACTAGCAAAATTTCGAAAATTTCATCATTATAATGGTCGCGGCAGCATAACATACTCGTATTCAGACATTAGCCATAACTATAAACGTAATGTAAAGAGAGAGAGAGAGAGAGAGAGAGAGAGAGAGAGAGAGAGAGAGAGAGAGAGAGAGACCATGACTTTTATACGATTTATTAGCTGAATAAGCTCATTCTTATTGTATTTTTTTGCCGATTCCTTACCGAACGCCTGTATTTGAATGGATGCTTCCCGATTGGCGCGTGCAGCGCGGTCGCGGGGCGGTATATGTGCAGTATACCGCGCCGCGGTACAGACGCCCAGTAACAGCCAGCATGCCGAGCGTTTACTGCGTGTTATTTCGTAACGAAATAGACGGCAAAAAGAGCAACCTGTATTATTTTAGTCGCTGAAGTGGAAAAATATCCACTTTTATACAATTATAATAAGTTACCTGAATATTCCAGAAAGGACCTGACGGAAAAATTGTCCAATTACCTAGTATTTTTGCCAATGTCGGGCTGTACTTAATACTTAGGTACGTCTTTTTTTACGCAATCGCAAATAAATCAAGGCCTAACCTTCAACATATATAGTACAGTATTTTATAAATAAATAAACTGTTTATAAATCATTCAAGATTCAAACTAATCGCGTAAATTCCCACGGTCAAAATAAACTGGGCTTCACATATAAAATATTCGTACAGAGACGATAAATAAGAAAGAAAGAACTCAAAAATATTCTGATACACTGTACCAGTACTATAAATAGATTTTTTAAGACATTTTGAGTGTTTTTTCTCTTATCTTATATTATTGCCAACTCCGAAAATGTGTATGACACCCCTTTCTTTCAGCAATCGGGTAGCAAACTTATTTACAATCAACCAATTTGATTCCTAGGCCACCTTGTAACTGGAACCCTGTCATTTATAACTTTAACGTCATTTAAATGTGTCGTTAAAGGCAAAACTATTTATAATTATAAGATTCGATAACCCATAAATCAAACTGGTTGACTGCAGTACACGTAGATGCTTAAAAACGTTGCAAGAGTTTTATGCAGACAAATACGGGAGTTTCCTCAAAAGCAGAACGTATTAAAACGTGTGTAACTTTATTTGAGTTTAAAAGTAAATACAAATTATGTTTACATGACAATAGATTATCAAATAAATTATATTTTAATACGATAATACGTTACTTTTAAGTTACACCTTGCAATCTCTTAAAAACGGGACTTACTCGTAGCTCGTCCCGACTGGGATATTTTATTTAGAACTGAAACAATTTCTTTGCTCACCCGCCACCTTGTGATAGGTACACATTGGACATTGTAAATCTGTCTTGAAAAAGTATACGGTGTACTTTGAGTTTCTTGCCGGATTCTTCTCGACAGAGGTTTTATTCATAAGTGCTTGTTATATTTAGCCTGAATTGAATAACAATATTTTGACTTTGATTTTCTGCACCTTCAAAGGATAAATTGAACCCTTATGGGAACACTTTGTTATCCGTCCATGTGTCTGCCCGTCTGTCAAGACCCATATTCTCAGGAACGTGTGGAGGTATCAAGCTAAAACTAATACCAAATACTCAGGTCTGTTACCCCTTTCAACAGTAATAAAAATCTAAGTGAACGCAATACTCTCATTAAAAAAAGTATTTCCATAAATAAAATAAATTGCCGTAACCGAAAAACCTACTCGTATACAAGGCATCCCACGGCTATGCCACATGGAGGGGAATTACCTTAAATATTGTAGAATTTTACTGAAAAGAGACTATATTTTGATTTTAAAGACAATTTTTACTACATTCAAACATTTCTGAATAATTGCTTGTCTGAACCGGGTATTGCACCCGCCAAATGGTAAAAACTTGTAAGTATTGTCTTATTTTTTATTTTTATGTTTAAATTGCGCAAAGATGCAAAACTTAATAAATTGGAGTACTTACCAATTCAAAAATCAAATTATAGTGCTAGGTTTTGCGTCAAGATTACGGAAATATTTTGTTCATAGTCATGTTATTAACGATTTTAACAACAAAAGCTTATAAAGAAGAGGAAACGCATCAAAGCTAAAAAGCGCTCCGCCGTTTCGTTGATTAGAACCGGACGTCGGCGCCGGCGCGCCCGTTTGCTCATTTCCGGTTGCGTTATTCATACAGTTCTTTTCATGAACGTATTTAAAACCTTAAAAATTACTTAGATATATTAGGTTAGGTATATATTATTGTACAACAGTTTAAGTACTAAACAGTGGTGGACATTTTATCAGGTTTGCAGTTTTACTATTTTTTATATACCTACCTACCTATGTAGCTCGTGTCTTTTTTGTGTTTAATCGGTAGTTTTTTTTTGCGTGTTTCTATCTACATGGATTGGTAATATTACCAGAAGGATATGAAAAACCTACTAATGGACAAAATTGGACCTTATTTACTGTAAATGATTATTTTTTTGCTTAAAAATAGATGGAAGAATTGTTAAAATCTAAAGAACAGGATTCCTTAGGGCTAACTTTATTACTTTAAATTGGAAATGTGCCTAAGAAAAAACCCAATACGTTTTTCTTTAATATTAACTTTAAAATTATTTAATTGTAGTTTATAAAACCGGAAATTAAATATAGAATGTATCCGCATTTGTAATAAAACTGTCACCCCTCTTCTATCTCTTCTAAGTCGTTACAATGTTGACAGAGTCGTCGAGATCTTTTATGTAATATAGATCCGACTGTTATTGATGTTATATTATATAATGTCAATAGCAGTCAATATTTCAAGTCATCATGATATTTTACATTGCATATGGAAATGCTGTGTCCGTGAACCTGTCTACTAACACCATCTAGCGGATAGCTTACTGCACCACTCGCCGTTTCAAACTAGGTACCGTCGACACCCATCCTCATCAGGCTACCTCACCGCTTAAACACTGCAATAAGTTCCCACTTATTAATCAAAACCTAACAAAAATTATGTTTTTTGTAGATATTTGTTTTTATTAGCAATATGCTTGCTTAACGGTATCGAACCTTCTGTGTCTTTTACAGGAGTATTCGAATCCCATTCGCCTACAAGATGTCTTCAAATTAATCCGAAATATGTACTTCAGAAGATTGGTTGGGTTAGTTTAACTTGCATCCCTGTTTATGATTCTCAGGTTTCTCAGTTATGTTTGCTAAATGTTTCCATACACTAAATTATGTTCTAAGTGTACTGCGTCAAAGGCGTTACTAAACTTTCAATCGAATATTCTTATGTAAAACCTTTACAAAGTATTACAGTCAAACTAACTCAATACTCTGTTGAAATATTTCCAAATACTTAATTTAAAGACTGCCATCATAAACACGGAGTAAATTCGAAAAACCATTGCAGATAAAATAAACACATATTTTATTCCTTTGGTTTTACTTCAAACTTGAAATATTGATCGGTTGTGGAAGTGGCTTTTATTTAATGCCATCTATCGTGTTGCCACGTATGAATGTGTAAGCTATAAATATCCCACAAATATCTGAAATGTTAACATGACTTTTGCATTGAAAAGGTTCCATCATGGTACGTGATTCAGTTTTTTCGGCTATACGTCCATTTAAATCCAGTTAGTATTCGTGATTTCTATGAATTAAATTAACTAACTACTAAGTACATTTAGGTTAAGACAGCGCACCATCTAAAAAACAAGCTTGTAACTAACATCAACTCCATCAAAGCAAGGGCAAGTTGGTGCTTAACCGTTCAAGTTAGTCACACATTCGTTAGATGTCGCTTTTGTAAACCCTTGAAACAAATCAGGTGGTTACTTTGTATTTTATAAGATGGCGTTATAATCTGAAAACCAGGAAGATGGAAATGTCATGGCAGGTCTGCATATCGATTTTATTATTATTTTTCTTTATATTTTGTAATTGTTTGTTAGAAAGAAATTCAGAGGGTTTGCCTGCAAGATATGTTATAGGTTACCTGCATCGAACAAGTAAACAAATTAATGTTTTTTTTTAATGAATAGGCTTATCGCTGTAATTAATTGCTATACTTAAAACTGGAATTCAAGACCAAAAAATCTACGACAATGTTGCCACTGAAATAAAATGTGTGTACAATAGTACATTCCTTTTTTTTAAAACACACGATAGAATATTATTTTTATTACTAATTTCGATTCTATAATTTAAAGAAGTAATTTTGTTTACTTACTGTTACATAAATCGATTGGTTCTACGTATAAGGGCTTAAGTGTAAAATCGTTACTTTACAGGATGGGCTTTCAAAGTCAAAAACTGTCGTAACTCAGAGATGTTGTATCCGAGACTTCTAAAATACATTTCACACTAGCTAATTGTACTCTGTCCTTCAATCACAAAGAATAAATTTTAATAAAATATTTCTTCATTAAAAGTTATTGTACATACGCCTATATACGTGAATTTCCGGGAAATGAACTTTTGTACAAAAAGACAGTAAAAAGATCTATGTAGTACTTTGGGTGACCTGTCGTTTTGCCGAGTTTCATTACGCAGATTTTCGTTTCGCAGATAACTATTGGCAGATTTTTCTTTTGGCCGAGCAACGTTTGGTATAATTTCATTACGCTTATTATTCGTTTCGCCGAGTAGTCGGTAGGAAGAATAGCGATAAGCAGATTTACGTTTAGCAGATTGTTTGTTTCGTAATTGTTTCAGTTAACCGAACAACTGTTCGTCGAGACACGATAAGCAGAGTTATCACATGGCATTCATATTGTTAAGTAGATTTAATGTTCAGTCGATTTTTGTTTCGTAATCTGCGTAGATAAAATGGGCCAAACGACAGGTAGGATTTTACTGAGTTGTCAATATATACTAGCTGTTATCAAAATGTAGTTAGGTGCGACGACGAGCGTCAGCGAGGAGGAGTGTTAGGTAGAATTGCAACCAACAACGCAATAGCCGAGCGAGCGAAGCGAGCGTGCCGCGGTAGCGGCCGGCGAAGTGCCAGAACCGAACTGGTTTGTTTAAACTCCAATATAAAATAAATAGAAATTATGGTCAAAAATACGTTTATTACTTGCGTTATACGTTTGAAACTTGTGAGGGTACATAAAAAAATCATAAAGAATGCGCGGTCAGCACGGCGTGTAAAAATGCCAATAAGCCATAGTGTAATCCACACATATTCGCGGTATTGAATGCCATTCCCCATGCGAAACGAAAAGATGCGAAAAGTTGATATGCGCACTGAATAATAGTTCAACCGTTACAAAAGCGAAAGGTTGTTCGACCAAATGTGCAAAATGTGTAGTGATTAATAAGCTAAACGAATTTCTGTGAATAGGTCTTCCGCTTACTGACTCATATGCCAAGTAAATAGTCTGCTAGAGGTTGAGTTACGAAACGTTAGTCTGCGAAACAATACATCGGCGTACCGTTACTCGGCGAAACGTTGTCTGCCAATCAATAATCTGCCTAAAAATAGTCGGCGAATCATTAGGTAACCAGTACTTTGGCTCATATACGAGTACAGTCTTAAAATCTTTGTTAAAAAAATACGTTACCCAAGATACTTGGGGAAATAAAAAAAAGGAATACGCTAAGATAAGCTTTGGTGATTTGAGTTGGCGCCCAGTGTGGCCTAGAGAAATGACAACCTAAACAAGTAACGAAAAATAAAATAAATATTTATAAGTACGAGGTACAGGCGAGATCAAAGATATATTTACATTTTAGTACCTTGTCACTGTATGCTTTCTGTCAGTTTAATAAACAACTGCAAACAAACTTTTTTTATAAAAGCACTAAATTTAATAATGACCTAAAAATAACCTGTCTAAAATCGCCGCCATTTGGAGGAGAGCTCTGAGAAGACACGTCTTATGGCGATGCTTTTTTACTGAGCTACCTACGTGAATCACCCCTTCTGAATGAAACAGAACTATCCAGTAAAACGCTAATGCTTAACGCGACAAGCGTCATCTGGTTATTTTTAAGCGTAATACTTACTTCGCATGCACAACAAAACTCACACCACGTTTTGACTACAAGCTGAATTCGTTCCCTGTTCTTAGATGTCGCTACGTGTTGCTAAGATCAATTTTGCAACTAAAGATATGTTTTTTTATCTAATTTGTTGTAAAGATGTTAACGTTTTTATATGTTTGGAGTTTTTGACATAAAACATCTTTGATACTAACCACGATGTTTATCAGTAGATAGAAATAAGGATTTTTTTTTAAGTATTGCCATTTTATTGTATATATTTTTATTTTACAAAAACTCTATTTGAACAAAAAAAAACGTTAACATATTAACAACTAATTAGATTAAAAATAACGGGTATATATACGGGTATCGACTGATCGAAAATTGTTAGTCATAATGTAATGTTCGACAAAACTCCTTTTTTCTTTGAAACCATTTATTTTTCAGAATTTTTATAAAACAAACCTAACGTAACCTATATAGTTCTACAAGATGACCATTTTAAAAGTTATGAAAAATGTATAGTTTCAGCGGGAAAAATTATGACTAACAATAATTACGACAAACATTACATTATGACTTATAAAAATATGGAAGTCGAAAGGATCCCATTAAAGATACACAATCTACTAAACTAAATGAACTGTTCTACATAAGGCCAAATCGTAATACTACCTACTATCTTGAGACCTGACCTTGATAATGTATATAGTCAAACATTTGATCCTAGGCTACTACGAAACCTTGTTTAAATGAAAAAGCAATGATATAATGGACAAATAAAAGTGTTTACCAAGATGACTGTACGTAAAGTTAAGCGATAAAGCGTTTTATAACGCAATTTAAAAATTAAAATTATTGGAAAATGAAGTTAAGTAACCATTAAAGATATTTTACTCTGGCATTGGCATGGCATATGTACCTAAATATATCACGGTGTCTCAACATGGCTTTAAATTCACTTGACTACCTATATTACTGGATTGCGGTATCGTGACTGCTGCAACTCAGCATAAAATGTGATGCGTGGTTTATGATTATTACCTATTGTAAAAACATAAGTAATGATATAATCCAGTGTTAAGAGATATTTTTGATTAATTAGTTCGTCATTGAATTGCTCAAGTTTTAAGACGTAATCAAAGAATTTCGACTCTGACCGTTGAAAAATAATCAAGAAATAAATTTATTGGAGCTCCCTCATCTCTCAACTCACTTGGAAGGCTGAAACATCTTAATTGCTCATAATAATTGATGGTCTTTTTCGTAATGAAAATTTTAATTCCTGCATTTTTTTGCAAAAGACTTAAACAGTTACATTTATATTCGAGTCCAAAGTTAAGCGAACTAGATTGACAATTGAAAATGTTACCAGACATAGCAAAAAAAATAGGCATAGGAATATGTCGATACAAATTTGTCGATATAAACTGGTGTAGATGCGAAATGAAAAGATTTATCACTTGGACTTTATTTTCATAGCTTTAGGCCTTAAAACGACAAAAAGGATAACAACAAATAATAACGTAACGAAAATTTCATAATAACGGAAATAGTTCCAAGTAAGCCGATGGCAGTTAAGTCGAATGACATACATATTATTATATGAAATGTCAATAAAACAAAATGCCGGATGGCGTCCTTCCCGATGTTTAACATTTTTTTCGAAATCCTTCAAATAAAAGATTTCTTTTATTATTATTTCGTATAGAGGTTTTTCTAACATCAATATTACGTTTTTTTTAATATCGATATTACAGCAGTAGTGTAACTGTGGCAACATTTCTGTCTAATGAACTGTCAAGTTGGTTCGACTAATTGGGGTGTGGTTCAATTTTTGACAACATATAATAAATCGAAAATCATTTGGAGAAATAGGCTTTGTGAAGAGTTTTCAGAAAGCAGATTCCAAAAATGTGATAAACTGAATTAAATAAACAAAATTTAAGTAATGACCCTTATTTGACCCCTGCAGTGTCTCGTCACAAAGGCAGTTATAAAGCAGGTCTACACTCTTAAGCAAATTGATAGTTTGAAATGTTGCTGTAATGCTTATAATAGCAAAGAGTGACAAAGGTAGAACTTTAATCACATGATGCGCACCCGGCTTTAAACAGTTGTCATTTATCGTAAAGTCCGAAATGTATACGAGTATTTCCAATGTATTTTTACAAATTAAATTATTAAATTACTATGTTACAAGTAAATACAAAATAATTTAAATACCAGATTTAAATAAAAATATCTATTTACTATCACACCATTAAACAAACATAGGAATAATCGAAGCTAAAAGAAGAGAAATAAATAAAACTATTTGTCATGGTTCATTTAGGACCCTAAGCCGTGCTTGAATTATTGTCAAATTGTAATGCCACAGATCAATTTTATGTACGACCTGAATTTTCTAGGCAATGGAATGTGGCTGTCTCACTGTGACGTCATCCAGTGTATTTCGTAAAAAGATTAAAAAAAATTAAATACTCATCCAAATTCAAAAACAATGAAAATGGTATCTTAAAATATCCTATTCTTTCCAAAAATAAAATAATAAGTATAGGTTATTTTTTTTGGTGCATCCCAATTCTGGACTCGAGTACCTATAGCTAATTTTATCCACCCAGAGAAATTTTATACTATAGGAAATCTATTAAAGGAATGTACACTGCTGCGTTATATTATTCACCAGATAATGCCCGTGACTATGTTGCGAATAATTTCCGGGATAAAAATCATTCTATATCCTTACCAGGATCTCAAACTATCTCTATACCCAATTTCATTTAAAACAGTTCAGCGGTTTTAGTATGAAGAGATAGCAGACGTACAAATAGACAGGCAAACAGATAGAGAAACAAAGTCTAGTCTAATAGTTATTATTAAAGATAACGATTTTGATATAAAAATGGCGAAAGTTTGGACAAAAGCTTAAGTTAATTAGCACCGATATACCCAAATGATTAGTTCTCACTGTACTCTAATTTATGCTGAACCTTTTATTTATTGCGACGAATTTAAGGCCGAACAATTAATATGCACTTGATGACGAACGATATAGTAAAGACTACCTATTTAGTTGTTGCCAACGTTTACATCTTCCTTGTTTGTGGGTAATAGCCAAATGTAAACAATACTCTTTGTTTTTATAATATTTACTGGTATCAAAACCCTGCCTGAAGCAGAAAATTACAAAAATTATACTTTGGAAAATAATCTATATTTATTTGATTCGTTCGATCTCGGTATGGTCGACAAAGTAAAGAAATTAAGACCGCGTAATTGCATTTGGCATGTTTTATATATTTTGAACTCTTTCCCCTTCTGATGTGGCTTAAAATGGCATGGCTCTTTTTAAAGGTCGCCCGGTACCTCGGCAGAGGGCTAAGACTGAACGTAACGCCGAAGTGATCAAAGGAATTTTTGCTAATAACAAGGTTTTGTCGATGCCTAAGAGTAAGAGTATTTCGTCGGGAGATTTGACCAACACACGTGTTTGTAATGCATGTTATGGTTCTGTTTTGTGTAGTCTGCTTAGCACGCTAGTTTACTACGTCATATATTAGGAAGTTATTCAAATAATCTATGCTAAAAATACCAGGTAATTTGTCATGTAACCTTATGTTAGTATGATGTTTGTTGTGGATAAGTTAGGTACGTACCTTAGTTTTTTTAAGTAAGACGGCAAGTTGTAACAGATTTTGAAAGACTATCCCTGTTTCAAGTGTTTGCTTTTTTGTTGTTTCTTTTCTGTTATGAATTTCAATAAAAACCATCTGAGTATGTGATTTGATTGAAAACTAAGTCAAAAATGTTTCCTGTCTTTTTTAGCCTTTAACTAACTGAAACAGGAGAGCGAATACTCAAAAACAGCTGATCTGATTACGTACAAAATAGTTTTCATTTAAATAAATAAGCTTTACTTTTATTAAATGTTATTATAACGGATAACTCACGTCTTAAACCGAGTTTAGCTCGACATGTTTCGGGCTATTTCGTAGCCCTTCCTCTCAGGAGCACGCGAACCGGCGGCTGCCGCAACACGCTCACTACGCGCCACCGCTCTGCCCCAGAGCATCATGTTCAAAAAAGCTTTACTTTGTATATTTTTCTTTTTAAATTTTTTGAAGCCACGGTTGAAATGTTAGAGGGAGGACGACATATTTTTTTAACTTTCGGAGCGATTATTTCCGAAAGCATTTAGTGAATATATGAAATAAAAGTTGTGCAAGATCCTTATTCCTTATGTTCGAGCGTTTATTCTTTATGATTTTCATCAGCACGTTTTTGTTAACATACTTAGTAGAAGATTTTGAAACAGTTTCCATGCCGGTTATCTAGTAGAAGTACAGGACGTCAAAAAATAATCCTTTATCACCACATTCTACACAACTCACTCTAAAAAAATGTGACCACGAAAATGAAGCGGTTGAAACGCTCGAACAACGACCAACCAACTCAATAGAGGTAAAGCGAAAAAAAAACCTTTTACATGTACGGGAGGTAACCAAAAAAAGTTTATTTTTTTGTTTTTACGACTTTGTCGGCTGTCATGGCTTTGTCATGGCTGACCATAGTATGTAATTTCAACAAAAAATATTGACTGGATTTAGTTTTCGGTATAGAGCGGGTTCTGTAGGGAGTTGAGTATGTAAAATCAAAGGACCGCATTCTGTGAATAGTTTTGAACTCAGAAATTATTATGATTCTGAATGTTTTCAGGAGGTCCGGTGGTCCATTTTTTTTATACCTCAACCCCTAAGACATCATGTAAATGGACTGAAAAAATGCCCTGATAATATCCCATTTTTACAAGCTTTCATTTAATGTTTGTATGTATGTATTTCTGTACGTACTAGCTATCTATTACGTATTTGCTCAAATGAATATAAATATGTAAAACTTTTATTTATACTCTATATATATATGCGTCCATTTTTAGGGTTCCGGAGCCAAAATGGCAAAAATGGAACCCTTATAATTTCGCCATGTCTCTCTGTCTGTGTGTCTGTCTGTCTGTCTGTCCGTCCGCGGCTTTGCTCAGGGACTATCAATACTAGACAGCTGTAATTTTGCACGGATATATAAAACTCAAAGGTGACTGACTGACATAGTGATCTATCAACGCACAGCCCAAACCACTGGACGGATCGGGCTGAAATTTGGCATGCAGGTAGATGTTATGACGTAGGCATCCGTTAAGAAAGGATTTTTCGAAATTCCCACGGGATAGGGAATAAATAGGATTTATATTTTCACTTTAAAATGGCCCTATTTCCGTAACTATAATTATTAGAAACTTCAAATTTGGCATGCAAGTAGGTAATACTAACAGCTAAAAACCACTTTCAGGATTTTACGAAATTCCCACGGGATAGTGAATAAAAAGGATTTGTAATTTCACATTCAATTATTGACCCTTTTACCGTAACTATAATTATTAGGTACTTCAAATTTGGCGAAAAAGTAGGTAATACTAACAGCTATAAACAATTTTCAGGATTTATCAAAATTCATATGGGATAGGGAATAAAATGGGATTTATATTTTCGCTTCAAAGTGCCCCTAACTCCGTAATTATAAATATTAAAGACTTCAAATTTGGCATGCAGGTAGATAATACTAATAGGTAAAAACTATATCAAAGATTTTCCGAATATCCCACGGGATAAAACGAATAAAGAGAATTTTATATACCAACTGAATCAGAAAACGCATAAGCTAATCCAATAATACTGGGTACTGGAGATTTGGCAAACTGATGTAAATCTGGTAACAATTATTTAGCAGTTACATCCTGCTCATCCTGGCGAGGATCGTCTCCGTAGAAGGGAACTCCTCAAAAGTTAATGGCACACGCAAAATTTACATGATTGTTAAATTTCAATGACAATGCGTGCCTGATGCTGCAGCCAACGGAACTCCTCAATCTGATAGCATAGACGAAATTTTACATGTACGTTTGATACTATTTATGATAGCTACTTTTGTGCGCCATGCAGTGCACACAAATGACAGAACCAACCAGGAGTCAAACTTGTCTAATGCTGTTGACGGATACTCGCTCAGGGCTGATTAGCATAGATACGAAATTTTAATGTACGTAAAATCAAAATGAACTGAATTCAATTACTTTGCCCACCCGCGACTACCATGCAATGCATGTTGTGCAGTTTATGCCTCCACACTGTTGAAGAACACACAAATCAACAAATCCATCTATCACCACCACCACTTTACACTGACGCATTTCGTAACTCAAACCAGAGCTCATTTTCAGAGCAACACAACCGTTCAAACTTGGCACCTGGAAAAGTGCAACGGGACACAATTTTTGTGATACTTTTGTGCGGTGCACTACTTTACAATTTCTCGGGATATAATCCTATATGGTGTAAAGTAATGAGGTCGCGGGCATAATGAGGGCGCGTAGTAGGTACTTTAACGTTTTCTAAAATTTCAACCTTGAATCAGCGAAGCAGGGTTTCAAAGCTGGTAAGAATCATAATTAATTACGTATGTAGGTTGATACAATTTCCATGTAATCCTCCGAAAATTAATCAAAACACGAAAAAAGGATCGCAGAAAGTAAATGTATGTTACTCCAAATTTAACGCGAGCGAAGCTGCGGGCAAAAGCTAGTGTAAACTTTGCCGACAAAATGGTACAATAAAATTAAAAAAAAAAAAAAAAATTTACCTCCCATAGACGTAAAGTGGGGGTGATATTTTTTTTCTCTTCCATCCCTATGGTGTGGGGTATCGTTGGATAGGTCTCTGGCTTTGAAAAATAATTGTCGATTGTTACTTTTGTCCTCTAGGGGTAGGACGAAAGAAACATGGTTAGAATCGAAAGTAAAACCCATGAAACACCACTTTACTAAAATTATCTGCATAACCTATGGTCACTTCTTTCTGTTTCATATAAGTTTAGGTACTTTAATATTTGGAATTTACGATGTCTAATTTTTTCTGAAAAAAAAAATGCTTTCTATTCTTCATGATCCTAAGCGCCATTTAAACTCGATTCCTGTGAACATTTAGAGGGAGAATTGGGTGTAAGTTAATGATTTTTGGCGTACCTTATGACCTCAATGCAATTTGTCAGTTTTTTGGTCCAGCCCGGGCGTTGTGTAACTTTTGTACCCATCCCAGTTTTTCTCATTTCATACGTCCTTATTTAGCAAAAAACTAAATGATTTGCATAAAAATAACTTAAAAGACTGTATAACTAATTTAATAAAGCATTACAATTAGTAGTAGTCTTTTTGACGACCGGATGGCCTTGTGGTTAGAGATCCTGACTACCCGGTCCCGGGTTTGATTCCCGGCCGGGGCTGATATTTGTATGAATAATACGAATGTTTGTTTTCGGGTCTTGGATATTTAATATGTATTTAAGTATGTATTTATCTATATAAGTATGTATATCCGTTGCCTAGTATCCATAGTACAAGCTTTGCTTAGGTTGGGGCAGGTCAATTGGTGTCAAGTGTCCCATGATATTATTATATTATCGCCCTTGTGATAAATGAGCGCCAAATAGACCAATCTTAAAATTATACTTGAATGGTACAAAATCGTGTTAGGACCTGTAATTTTTCTTGAGGTTTAGATAATAGGGTTGATATCTGGTTACAAGCAGAGAAATTATATTTGCGAACTCTCGACGCCTGCATGGTGGTATTTTGATCACTGCATAACTCTACAAAGCTGTTGTTACTTGCAACCCGCTGTTAGGTACTTTTATCCCAGGTCTCTCCTATAAAAGCTTATAAAAAATGGATATTATGACGAAATTAATTATTAAAATGTCCCAAAAGCAATTTTTTCAGTCCGATCACATGATGTTTTAAGGGATGGTGTATATAAAAATGGACCACCGGCCCTCCTGGCAACATTCAGAATCATAATTTGAAAGCTTTTCTGAGTTCAAAACTATTCACAGAATGCGGTCCTCTAATTTTGCATACTCAACTTCCCTTAGCGCCTGCTCTAGTATGTCCGGTTATTTAACTGAATGTATATTTTTTTGTTTTCAGATCATAAATCAAAAAAGTTTCCCGTTCTTGTTTTTATCCATGGAGATTCCTTTGAGTGGAGTTCCGGAAATCCCTATGATGGTAGAATTTTGGCATCGTATGGCAACATAATGGTTATAACCGTTAATTATCGTTTGGGAATTTTAGGTAAGAACAAATTATGTATTTTTTCCGACTGATTTATGGTGTAAGCATTTGTATACCTACTCTGTATTTTTTAAGCATGGATGACCCCAAAATCCACCGTTTTAACCAACTCTGATATGTTTTGAAAGCGCGCATCAAATGTAACGTTAAGTAGGTAAGTACGTAATTAAAAAATACGTAGTGGACTTGGTCGATAAGTATTGTACCTAGGTATCATTTAGAAAGATGCAAACTGGAATTGTTTGAGAGAGCATTCTTACTTACTGTAGGATAAACGGTAAAACTTTATACAGTGATTCAAGAGAAGTAGGTTAACTTAAATATGAACGATCCATTATCAATTACTGATTAGACGTAAGGTTGGTCTTGCTCACGTACGTCCTCTGAATCACCTCAGTTCTGAAACTATTTAGCTGATTTAAATAATGCTTTTATCAATAGAAAGATACACTATCCCTGATTGACATTAGACTACTTACTTTAAAAAAAATTGCAAACTTTCCGCAGAATAAAAATAAGTTTCAACTTTGAGGCAGATTTTAAAAATTATTTCAATAAGTAATAGAAAGCTTCAATGTGTCTCTAATCGACAATCAAGAACATTAAAATAGATCATAACAGTAATTCATGTCCCGCGGGAACTTTACAATTTCTCGTGACATAATCCTATATCGTGTATGAAGTCGCGGGCAAAAGAAACGCGTAGTATGTACTTTAACGTTTTCTAAAATTCCAACTGTTTGAGCTACATACTAATAAGGCCTAAACGGGCATTAGGACTACGACAATGTTTAGACTAAAATGCTTTGCGACTACCATGCTTTAGGGCTAAAATGCATTTTACCTAAATCGCGTTTTGCCTAAGATATTTCTATTAGAAATATACAGGTATATTAAGTATTTTTTTTATTTTTGGCTTTATCCATGCAAAGTTTTTAAAGAAAAATCAAATTTTGTAGTACCTATTCTTTATAGCATTTGGGCACAAAGATAAAAATCGATTAAGAAGAACTATTTTTACGTTATTTCGTACACATTTGACAAAAAAAAGAATCGATATGGTAGAACTTATATTATGTTAAAAGCTATATATTATTATTTTACAAATACATCATTTCTCTTCGTATTTTGCAAATCTTGTTTAAAAAATATATAGGCGATATTTCATCCCTCTGTAACTTTTCAATTTCGATTTTATACTTCGAATTGAACATAACGTCGATTTTTCTTCGGCAATTACCTTCAAATAAAAACTGCTTGAGCTTCAGGGCTTGCCACTGCGATTCTCGTCGCAGCTTGAACAGGAAAGGGACTAATCTCGGCTTGGCCTTCATTCTGGCGTTTAGTCGCCTGTGATAGCCTTCTAGACAATTATTCGTCCTGTGAACTTCATTTGCACAACTGATGAGTTCGGGAATCTGGCTTATCCATTGCTTCTCCATGTAACAGGCAAATTGGACTGAGGAATCTGAATTTTCATCGAATTGTGATTTAATTATTTGCCAAACTTCCGATATGTATTGAGGTGGTAGAAGCGGTAAGTTAGCACAGAGCGTAGTTTCCTTGTTTCCTTTGGCCGTTGCGTTGATGACATGCCTAAGTTTTCCGCCTTTTTCCAAATTGCTTTTGCATAGTGATAGTAGCAACCAGTTACGGATATACCAGGAAAAACAAATTTTAAAGCCTGTGTTTGAGCAATCTCATAGTCACACTTGTATTTTTTCATTTCGATTCCAAAATGTTCTCTTATTAGTTGAAACATTCTGATGTATGTCTCTTGCTTTTTATCTGGTAGTAGGCAGAAGATCACCGTACAATATTTACTGTGTCCTTGTTGTTGGTATTTATGTCCATATGGATAGTGTATAATTGATAAAATATCGGCACACTTTTAAACGTCCCGTCTCCGTAAAAAGTTGTATCTTTTTCAGCAAAATTATTTATAGTGGTTTTTGATAATTTATTGGATAAAATCAGTATTTTATGATTTCCTTCACCGTCGTTACACACAAGAAAGTTATCAGCAATTATATTCGGCACCTGTACTTCATTCAAATTTGTGCAACGGGTTTTTTGAACTTTCAAAAATCTATTCCTTGCTCTGTATAATGAATCTTTTTTAGATTTAAATACAGCGGGCATGTTTATTTCCTCTTTTACTAAATTTGCAGGTTGAGGATTATCTAAAACGATACTTTCGAATATTTTAGGTATTGGACCAAATGATTGGCAAACCTGTGTTTTGCTTTTATCAATTAACACAGAAACAATGTTTCTCTCGTAACTTTGCACGCACGTATGTACATTAACGTTCAAAACGTCGTTGTTCGAATTTATTTTAATAGAGGCACTACATTCGTTCCTCTTAGAACATCGCCATAATGAAGACCCGTCTTTATTCGATTTATTAATGGAATATGAGTAACCATCACATAATAAATTGTTGGTACCTTTTTTATTCTTCACGAATACTATTTTTTCGTTTTGATCCATTATTGCGTGTTATTTAACAACCTAGTCCAACTAAACATGAACAGAGATCACTTGACATATTATACATAAGCTTTTAAATTAATCTACTTATCATACATACTTCAAAACCTAAGTGGCCAGCACAGAGTACCTTTTATAAGTAGCCAGATATTTAAAACGCAAAGGATGTGAGTGAGTTTGCATTACTAATTGAAGTATAGGCAAAACGCGAATTAGTCCAATTGCGTATTAGGTACATAATAGATACAGGCGTTATGCAAAATAGACTAACAGCAAATTAGACGGATTAACTATATAGCTTAAATGCCTACAAGATAATGAAGTTTAGGCAAAACGCGAATTAGTCCAATTGCGTGTTAGGCACATTATAGATATAGGCGTTATGCAAAATGGACTAACAGCGACATAGACGGATTACTACATGGCCTAATGCCTACTTGAGACTGAAGTTTAGGCAAAACGCAACATAGGCAAAATGCGTTTTAGGCAGGCGTAGAAGAAAGGGCCTGATTGAGCAAACAGTTGAGGTTATTATTATTACCTGTATGATGTGTTATTTAGTGGCGTGAAATTTGGTATAATGCCTGCGAATCATTTTAATAAATCGAAACCAAAGATCCTTTAAATAAATGTAATTGATAATATTGATAATTTCCATCTCTACTCTTATGCTACACTTTTGTAGGTTTCATGAAACCGAGCATGACAGAATACGTTTACAACAATAATGGGCTCCTAGACCAGTTGGCTGCGTTGCAATGGATCAAAGATAACATCGAAGATCTCAACGGCGATCCTGACTCCGTGACTTTGATGGGGCACGGAACGGGGGCATCCTGCGTCAGCTATTTGATGCTTTCGCCTATTTCTAATGGTAAGAATCCTGCTAATATTATAAATGCGAAAGTTTGCAGGTCTATTTGTTTTGTCTATTTGTTACTTCATCACGTCTTAACCGCTGTGCCGATTTAGATTAAATTCAGTACACAGATAGTTTGAGTCCAGGGGAAGGACATAGGATAGTTTTATCCCGGAAAATGACATAGTTTCCGCGGGATAGCGATAACCGAATTCAATGTGGACGGAATCGCAGGTAACGGCTAGTTAAGATTAAAACCCGTAGACGAGATGAGAAATATATTAATTTAGAAATCAAAAATAATTCATGTGAGAATAGGTAATTAATTACTTTCTAACGTGATTTATAAGTAGGTATTGTAATATAATACAATCCAGCAACAAAAAAGTACCTAAGAGCTTTTTGAGGATGAGAATCCTAGTTATTATCAAAGAAAACTTCCGAACCTTAAGTGTTGATACGTATTTGCTCCATTAATTTCACTTTGCCATAATTAGCTTTGAAGGTTTTATCCTCGTAAAGTCCAAGGTTGACTTAATTATTTGAATTTAGATTTGTTGTTTGTCTGACTGAAAATAATTACATGTAATTTACATAAATACCTTTGATATTTTCAAGTAAGCACACTTTATTGTAATGGAACAAAAAATAACTAATAATTGTATAATTATTTTTAACTGACAAAAAACGGAGGAGGTTCGACGCGAGTATACATATAATATATATTATATGACCACGCATAACTTTTTACAAAGTAGTCTGATTTTGATAATTCTATTTTAATTGGAAAGAATATACTCCGAGGGTGGTCCCATATAAATTTGGAAAAAAAGTCCTACCCTAAGAGTAGGAAAACAGGGGATGATTGATTGTTCAGTCACTGATTGTAATGTATTTATTACCAGGCATAACTTTTTATTAAGTAGTCCGATTTTGATAATTCTTTTTTTTTTGATATACTTTGTTGTTAGTATTATATAAATTTAAAAAAAATACCCCAAGGGGAAAAAGTATAAAATAATCTTGAACCAAAATAATTAAACCGAAAAGCAAAAAATAAGAAACTTTTTATTTATTTAAGCTTAATCTAGGTAATAGTCAAGGGCAAGGATATCGAAACGGTAAACGTCACAAAAATATGTATACACGACTTTATGCACTAAACATTAAGGCCGTGTGTACATATTTTTGCATTTTTGGCCGTGTCGATATTTTTGCCCTTGACTGTACTAGTTTAAAGTCGGTGCCTCAGCACGAGCCATCAGGAAACGACCTATATAACTAGTGCTATCCACGAAGACGCGTGATTTTGTCAAAATTAGGCATTAATGATATTGCAATAAGAACCACGGCACGCGTCATCGTGAATGATTCTACCTATAGTCGTCTACCCGATGGGCCTCTATCGTACTGGCTCGTGCTGAGGCACCGACTTAAAACTAGTACCTTAGTTAAGGTTAAATAAATAAAAGGTTTATTATTTTTTGCTTTTCCGTTTTTCTGGTTCTGGCGGTTATTTTTTTTTGTTTAAAAGTTTTATACATTAGGCAGTTCCGTACCTAGTGAATCATTAGTAATGATAGGCTTTGTATTTGCAGGTTTATTTAATCGAGCTATACTTATGTCGGGATCAGCCTTGTCTGACTGGGCGCTGACTAAAGATCCAACACAGTATACTCTGCAAGTGGCACAAAGTCTCGGCTGCAATCCAACGTCGAAAAACCTAATGTTATGTTTGCAAAATGCATCGTAAGTTGACCTGCAAAGAATATTATAATGAACAATGTAAAACTAAAAGTTTGTTTAGTTTTGAAAACTTTTTTCTTCTTGAAAAGAGCTTTTTTTGTGTAGGTAATAAAAGTACTTAGGTATGTTATACGAGGTTTAGTCAAAAAAACCGTCGATATCTAGTTCGTTTTTGGGTTCACATGAATACACCGTATACTGTTGTACATTTATTTACATAGCCTATCAAAAATATTTATGCTGTTTTCCCAATATGAACACTAAGACAGGTATATACTCGTATTAATCAATTTAACCATTCTTTCATTTTTTGTTCTAAATCCAATCTGTCTTTTGCACTAGAAGCACCTATTATAATGAAAACTGCCTTGGATACTTTTGCTAATTAACAAATATATATATACACATATATATATATATATATTGTTAGTTAATAAACTTTCAATCTTTTGCCAATACTTATTTATGCATACTTAATTTTATCTTTATACTTTATGTATTTGAAAATCACGTAAATTTTCTTTTGATGACGATGATGCCTAGAAAAAGAGTTGAGTCTAATGATCATCAAAATAATTTCGAAACTTCCATGATATTCTTTATTCATACTTTTAAATTCAGATCAATTTGGTATTCTATTTTAACATTTATAATCACATTTTTCAGCTTAGCAGATATAAAACATGTTCAAATTCTGGCAAGAGAATTTGAAACACCACTCGGACCAGTCGTTGCCGGCTCGTTTATACCGGACACGCCTTTCAAGATCATGGCTTCTTACCCTAATCTCTTGAGCAAGTAAGTTTATTATGTAATCGATTAAAAGATAAAATATCAAAAAATGGGTACATGAAAGACTTTCATTGCGATGTATTTGTTGACGACCGGATAGCCGAGTGGTAAGAGAACCTAACTACAAAGGTTGAGTTCAATCCTCGGTCGGGGCACATAATTCATCATCCCAGCCTATTATAAGTCCCACTGCTGGGCACAGGCCTAATAAAAATATACGAGTGCTTGTTCTTGGGTGGGTTTGGGTATTAAATATTTATCTAATTATCAAAGTATCTGTATTTATATGTGTAATTAAATATGTTTGTCCATTGTCTAGTACCTAGCCAAAACACAAGTTTTGCTTACTTTGGGATTAGCTCAGTTTAGTGACGGCCTACCGGCTTGAATCTCAAAATTTGAGATGTGAGACAGACTCCAACATTTTATTTTTAGCTCAAGTTCCTACACTGCAGCAAATAATTATAAAAAATATCTATTTACGAAGAGGGATAGGGAGCTAGAAAACATATCTCTAACGAAAACCGAAATATGGTGAAGCTCGTAGCGTGACAGTAGACCATACACTACTATTAAGTGTTAATTGTCCCGTGATATTTATTTATTATGTTGTGAGATATGAGGTTTGACAATGAAGGCTCGTCCTAGTTTGTGAATGACACGCTTGCCAGCGTTCCCGACCTCCTAAAAGCTGCATTTTCGACTGCTCGCAATGCGTCGGCGCACACGAATATACGCGGTAATTATGTACGAAATGTTTTTTAGTGAAAATATTATTTTTTATTTTGTTTTATATATCAAATATACAGCCTTATATATTATTAAAAAAACTTTTGTTTGCTTGCTTGCGTACAATTTTCTATTTAAAAACTTATTACTTCACTCAGTTTATTTATAAATTTGATTCAAATCTTACAAGTGAATTGTAACCCACTTCCATTGTCATAGTCTTTGAGATTTGGTACGTATGGTCCTGTGTTATGACATTAAAATAACCAAGTAAATATTTATAATCAACAAAAAGCTTGCGATAAAACTCTTAGGTACTCTAAGTATGAAACTTGTATGTAATATGTCTATTAGTTTTTAATTATTTATTTTGCACAGCGTATCTAGCAATGCGATTATTTCTGTTTGGCTAATAATTGTTACCTTATGCATGTGTTTATAATTTCTAGAACGCTATGTCAATGCACAATGAGAAAAGAATTATGCACGAGACTAGATAACGTATTCGCAATTTGAACCAAACATCAATCAAGTGAAGTTCAAATTATGATTTATTTATGTCCTCAAGTCATTTTGCTTGTTCACATGCAAGTGTTATGAAAAAACGATTTATGTGGGAATTATATTTAGGATCGACCACATGGATGCGCATAATTAGCAATGTTGTAACCATCCTTAGTGAAGTCACGTGAGCTGTGCATCACGTTGGTTTATATTAAGGACGTCGCTGCGTTAATAAAATTTTAGTGTTCCATAACCAAACGCTTCAAACGAAGTCTGATTGTTGTCACTCACGTGACCGCCCGTCCGTCCGTCTATCCGTCTGTCACACAGGTTTAACAGGTAATAAACGATTGGAGCTCTGTCTTCAAATTTTCACAGTACTATACTAAGTATCATGTCAACCCAAAGCTATGCAAGTTATCAAAATATATTTTTAAGGGAGGGTCCCATACAGAAAAAAGGGTGTGTGAAAAAAAAATTGGCATACCCATCGAGAGCGAATAAAGAGGAAAAGCTACCAGTCAGCTTTTTTTTAATTTGTGCCAAGTGTAAAAATATATGAACTTACTTACTTAAAATTTGTTGATAACGTTTATTATTTATTATTATGTATTTTTTTATTAAAATAACACAATTTTCTTGTACTAAAACCAGATTGTTATTTGAAATCCTCTCATTTTTTGAAGTTGGTTAGAGCTTGTCTAAAACAAGTCCCTCACTCAACTAAATAAGTTCATTATGACTAGTTAGACAGCAAATCTTACAATAAACCGCCTGAATCCAACGGGGAGCAACATCCCCGTTAGACTCAGGCGGTTATTGTAAGATAAGATTTGCTGTCTAACTAGTCATAATGAACTGATTTAGTTGAGTGAGGGACGCGTCCTTTTAAATTAGACAAGCTCTAATACGATCACACATTTTGTACATTTTGATAGGGCACTGCTACCACTGGATATTTATACAGCCGTTAAAGCGTACTAAACTTAAACATAATATCTAAAAAAAAATACGGAACCCTCCATCCAGGAGTCCAACTCACATTTGGGCGGTTTTTTTATCTTCGGTCTACTAGGTCGTATATCCATACTTCCATATAATATTATAAATGCGAAAGCAACTCTCTGTCTGTCTGTCTGTTACGCTTTCACGCCTAAACCGCTGAACCGATTTTGATGAAATTTGGTACAGAGATACAATAGACCTTGAGAAAGAACATAGGCTATCTTTTATCGCTAAAAAGAGGCTTTAAGGGGTTAAAGGGGTTTCAAATATTCATTAATTTTATCATTATGTTTATTCCAAACAAATTAAATGGTATTTTCAATGTACGGCATCCAATAGCCTAAATTTAATGACATCGCCTATCACGTAAAAAAATACGGATTTCGCAATACATTTCTTGTCTTAATTAAACTTTAAACTATAATAAAAATCATAATACAAGTTATTTTCTAAAGTTGTAGAACTAAATTAGCCCAAGATGAAGAATGGAAGCTGTGGTTTAATTTTTTGCTCCTGTTACAACGGCGGTGTTATATAATAATATTATATATTATATACTGTGTCTATAGGTTTTATACTTTCAGTTAATATAAAATTTTCTTATTAAATCATTTTTTTTAATAATTAAAAATAGCCTGTCCAGGATTTTTTTAGCAAACCCATTTCTAATATATTTTCTAATATGATAAATTTATCATAAAATACATTTTGGATTTCGGATCTTAGACTCTATGTATGTTTGGAGCATCGATATGGTCGATCCTTTTTTTTGAAAACTTGTTTTTATTTTCCAGATATCAACTTCTGTGTGGAGTCACTGAATATGAAACTTACCACGATTTTGGTGCCATTGCACTAGAGCATGGAATCTTAGAAACTCAGCGTGATGATTTTATTACAAAATTTGCAAAGTTAATATTTGAAGGAGCAGAAGAAGTTGCTTTGAAAGAAATATTAAAACAGTAAATATTCATTTAATTATTGATTTTCACTTCTTATGCTCTAAAAGTAGGTCATGTAGCCTTAAAGGCGGGAGTAAAGCGAGTACTTTAGTCCCTAGGGTGTAAAAGTAATTATTTTTTTAATCTACTTCGTGTGACTCAGATAAACTCAAACAGCCAGTACTTGCTTAGTTTTTGGCATAAAATATTATTGTGTGTGGACCATTGGACGAAAATGTTACGTTCTCAGTCTACGTGGTCTTAGTTTTATGCTTTTTCCGCATAGCAGGTGGCGCCATTCTATTTATTCCAGGTTGTGTATGGACCATTTCGCCGATGCGAATTTGTTATATCTGTGTCTGGTTGGAAAAAACACTTACCGCGAAAACTTTGAAATTGTTGTAGAGCGTAAATTATAAACGATTACAATAAATTGATTATTCTCAAAATGTAGTCAAGTGATAGTGAAAATTATGATGTCGAGCAAAGAGCAAAAGACATAATTCATAATCTTTTGCCGCCTAAATCTAGAAAGATTTATTTAAAAACCTATGAAAGTTTTATGGACTGGAGGAATAGAAACGCATTAATCCTTTATACAAATGACTTTTTTTTTTCGCAATCGAAGTGAAAAATAGAGTTTTTACCTCGAGACTAAAAGTCAATATAAACCCTTGGTTAAATAGACACCCTCGCTATTAACTTTGGGTGGTTAACCACCTCGGATATTGGGTTATTTTAGTCCCTCGATAAAAAATATACTATTATGGCTACTTGCAAGAAAAATCTCGATTCAGTTTTAAGCTTAGTTTAGTAGTTAAAAAATTATGGAACAGACAAGAATCACCTGGTTTATTAATTAAATCTAGATTCAACAAGTAGCCGTTAAGGATTCTCTCTTTTTCTTTGTCGTGTCGCTCTTGGCAGAGCGGTCGTGATCACATTGAGGCGCTCGCGTTGGTGGTACCATCAGCCAAATATGTGGTCTACCACCCTAAAGTTGAAAATCGTTTGCATGTCATAAAACAATAATGACAATAGACTTATCTGTCAACTTGAAAGTTCGACTTTAGCGACATATTAATTTGATAGGAACTTGTTTAAAAATTGGAAGACCACTTATTTGGCTGATGGTGCCTACAGGCGTACACAGCTCTCCTTACGATCTCCCGCCATACCCTTCTGTTAGCAGACTGTCTGGCACAGTCAGATACGCCGTTTCCTAAGGATTCTCTACTTCATTGTTTTTTTCATAGGTTCCGGAGCCAAAATGGCAAAAACGGAACCCTTATAGTTCCGCTATGTCTGTCTGTCTGTCCGTCCGCGGCTTTGCTCAGGGACTATCAATGCTAGAATGCTGTATTTTTGCACGGATATAATGTAATATGTAAACTATGCCGACAAAATGGTACAATAAAAATTCTAAAAAATTTTTTTTAGGGTATCTCCCATAGACGTAATGTGAGGGTGATTTTTTTCTCTCATCCAACCCTATAGTGTAGGGTATCGTCGGATAGGTATTTTAACCATTAGGGGTTTGCTAAGACAATTTTTCAATTCAGTGATTTGTTTGCGAAATATTCAACTTTAAAATGCAAACTTTCATGAAAATCGAGCGTTCCTCCATCTAAAATCTAAACTGAGGGGTTGAAAAAATTTGAAAAAATTCAGAATGGTAGTAAGTATATCAAACTTTCAAGGAAAACTATAACGTCTAAGTTTGCTTGAGAGTTATTAGTAGTTTAAGAGTAAATAGCAGCCTAAGGTATAAAATATACCTAAACTTGGAAGATTCCGTATAAACACGAAATCCTTAGAATAATATCACTTAATTATTTCTTAATGGCTACGGAACCCTATTTTGGGCGTGTCCGACACGCTTTTGGCGGTTTTTAATTATATATTTTTATTCTTATTTTCATAGTTCTTCATAGTTTAGTTAGTTGTGACTGAGATTTGTCTTGACTCATTAATGCAGTCAATTTGTTTGTTGGCATTTTTACTGTGTTGTTTCTTAAAAGTTTATAAAAATGAGTAGTGAAAGTGATAGCAAACGCGATATGAACGCCCGGTATCGTAAATGCAGCCCCACGATTGCCGCAAATACTTAAACCTAATGCCAGAAAAATATAAGGTAAATACGAGAAAAACAACAAAGGTTTTTTAGAATGGAGGTCGAACAAATTTCCGAAAACGTATTGTTAGCACACTGAAAAGTTATTCAAAAAATAAAATCCTGCAACCCTGTGGACCCTGTGTCCTCAATGGTTAAAAGTATGCTTAGTATCAAGCACGAAGTGGATCTCGCAACATATTGCAAGTTAACTGCTTCCGTAAAACGGAAATCAGAAGGATATAAACCGAAAATATCAAAGACATTTTACACCCGAAAAGAAGTCCCGCCTACTCTGCTGGGAAATGCACTAAACAAAGAATAGGCATTTATAAATTTGGAGGCATCGGAAAAACCATTGTAGTTTTTTTGAATATTCCGGATCTTGTAATGTGATAGGGATACTGCTTCCGCAGGACTTCAGGCATTTTACAATTTTTTAAATAAATAATTTCTTATAGCTTTCAATTTATTCATGCATTAGTTTTAACACCTGTGGATATGTTACCTGTGGTTATGTTTACTGATGTCAGTAATGCAATGCAGTTCATGTGTTATCGGTTTCTGAACTCATCTTAGAGTACATACAATAAGGGTGTAGATAAAGTAATGTATGCTACTGTACATAATCAGGCCTTAAAACACTTATGTGAACCTATCATGAAACTCGCGTTTTTAGGAAAGGACCCTTATTACGCAACAGTTGCATAAACTACTATTTTTAGCTGTTAAAAATAACGGCGAATAGTTTAACTAAAGAGTAAGAAGTTGCAAAAAAGTAGGTATTGCGCTTAGGTGTAGTCGTTTAACTTGGTGGTAAAATACTCGTGGCGTCTTCCATAGCATATAAGTACTTACATGACTTACATAATTTGAACTGTCCACGCTATTCGCGGTTTGAAACCTCCACTTAGGGGTTATGGTCACTTTCTAGTGTTTCTTTAAAAAAATAATCTTCGTTTGTCACATTAATTGGTAGTACTTGCTTGCACAATAGAGAACGAGATGACAAGAATGAATGCTAGAAATACTAATAGATTAATATTAGAAAACTACGTAGGTGATCGATATCTACGCGAATACAGAGAATACCATCTTAATATTATTAAGCACTAAGTTATATTGTACTTTTTTTGAGCAAAATACACAAAGACAAGACCAATTTGCGTGTTCTAAGCAACTTAATGATAATATTATTTATTTCAGATATTCTCCTTCAAAGTTAGATCCACAAAGATGGAATGTCGAAACTAACCGTGACGTGATCCTTAATCTGTTTAGCGACGCAAGGACATTGGCACCGCTGGTAAACTTTGCCAATTATCAATCTAAAGCAAATAGACAATCATATTTCTATGTTTTTGGACATAATTCTGTCAGCACTCACTACGCACCGGTAAGTTTTGTAAGATCTCAATAATTAGTTAAAGTGACAATAAGTAATACTTTAAACATATCTATTAATGGCGAAGCGTTAGCCCGGTTAGTTCGTTTTCTTAAAAAAAAAAACAGTGATCAGTATGTCACCGCCCGGAAGGATACTTTCTGGCGGGCGCTATCAATTTCACTATGTTAGCGGTGTAAAAAAAATGCTTGGCGTTGTAGATTACTTTAATTTTAATCATTAAAAATTTAATGTCTTTACTACACTTATTCATTGCAAATCCGATAACGGTGACATTCAACAATTTTGTGGTACATAAAAACTATTCTTTAACTCTTTTTCTAAAAGTAGAACTGTGATATTGGATGATAAAAGTTTCCCATTGTTTCCGACTTCGAACAATGCAGAAAAAAGGCATTTTCCGCTTTCAAGCGACTGACACTTTTAAATTCTTTTTGGACTTTCACATTTCAACAGGTTATCGTGGACAAAGGCATAAAAATTTAAACATTTCATTTGAAAAGTACCTGTTTCATTATATCCATAGTGTTTTAATATTCGTGAACAAATATACGATTTGAATATGTGGTGATGAAATTGAAGTCTTATTTGCGTAAAGTTAACTGTACAATACCAGCAAAGCATTCGACAGACTGTTGGCCTATCAACAACAGGCAGCGTAGCAAAAACATTTGTATGCAATTAATCACAGTGTTCACAGACCGCATTGATTAATTTGCCTGCAATTTTGATGGTGCTGTATTATTCTAAAGTTTGTATATAAGTAAAAATACATATTTAACTTTAAATTACAGCTAAACAAAAGTGTCCATGGAGAAGAATTACCTTACATATTAGGAGTACCGCTAGGAGGTACTAATACACATTTTCACACTGAGTATACACCTAAAGAAAAGCTACTGAGCGAAGCCATTATGCGACTTTGGACAAACTTTGTAAAGATTGGGTAAGTAAAAACACACTAAATACTTAAATAGTAGAATCCCTCCGTCGCTGAATAACATATTTGTAAAACATTACGAGTATATTCGCAAAACATGATATTCTCAAAACACGATATTCGCAAAACATGATATTCTCAAAACACGATATTCGCAAAACATGATATTCGCAAAACATGATATTCGCAGAACATGATATTCTCAAAACATGATATACTCGCAAAACACGATTTTCTCAAAACATGATTTTCTCAAAACACGACATTCTCAAAACAACCTGACAGCAATATTTCAGTTTTTCTGTTTATGACTTTACTAGCTTTTCGCCCGCCACTTCGTCCTCGTAGAATACCTACCATACAAAATTTCAACCCTTCAAGCTGCGTTTCCACCAGAGATATGCGAGGAATGTGTTTTTTTTTATGAACCAATAGTAACGCTTCATCTACCTATCCTCGCTCAGCACAGTTCTAGTAGAAACAGCTGAGCGAAGCCAGGATAGGTAAATGAAGAGTTTCTATTGGTTCATCACGAACAAATTCCTCACAACACACATCCTTGCACACCTCTGGTGTAAACGCATCTTAAAGAGATGATTTTTGGGTTTAAAGTACTTTATGTTCATACTCGTACTGTTACAAGGAGGATATAGGTATCAATTTTAATTTATAAAATAAGAGTGGTACAGTCACAAGCACCAATATCTGACACAACAAGCGTGCATAAATATCTGATACGACTCTATTTCTAGTATAGGGCCGGAAGGACGTGTCAGGTATTTTTGCACGCTCCGCTGTGGCAGATATTAATGCTGGTGACTGTACGTAAAATTAGCGGTGTTCCGAACAACAGAATTGCCTTACCTCATTAACTTTAAATACCAATAATGATATCGAAAGACCTACACAGCACAATTGTGGCCCTCCTGATATATTGTACACAGAATCAAATAAATGCAATTATTGATGACTGAAAGAAACACGTCTTAAAGTAATGCCTGAACCATTTTATCAGCTGTACAGTTTATATGCTGACGTTGCTGGAATTTAAATAAATAAATTTTATACCGATCATTTTTGCTCACCTTCCAAGCAAAAGACAAAATACAAACAAGAGGTTCTTTACTGTACTTAAAGGACAGTTTTGATTGAGATTGTTATTTTAAAAGTATGATTACGAAATGGCCGTACCCGTAGTGCAAGCTATAAAGGAAGTGTTTCCGTTTATAAAAGTCAGAGGTTGTTACTATCATTTCTGTGACGCAGTTATCAATTTCTGTTGGCAATAGCAGCCCTCCTTTTTAGGGTTCTGTAACCAAAGGGTGCCAACGGGACCCTATTGCTGAGACTCCGCTGTCTATCTGTCTGTCTGTATGTCTGTCTGTCTGTCTGTCCGTCTGTCACAGGGCACTATCTCTGAAGCCGTAAAAATTAGACACTTCAAATTTTCACAGATTATGTATTACTGTGGCCGCTATAACAACAAATACTAAAAATAAAATAACTTTACAAATTAAAGGGGGTCGTCATACAAGAAACGTGTTTTTTTCAGCGTTTTGTTGGTTGCTAGGCGTTATTAGCCGTTGCTAAGGCGAGCCACGGCAAGCAACGGGTAGCTATGTCGTTTGAATATTTACCTTTTAGTTTGCGATTTTAATGATGTTTTATAAAAGCTTCGATAGTATAATATAGTGACTGTCTTATTGTGTGGTTTATTCGTTTTTGTGCAAAATTAATAAAGAAATTTATGAACCACAAACCTCAAGGAAGCAAACTGTGATAAAGCGCTCGCCAAATCCACACCGTATTAATCACTAAGTTTACCTATTGTTTTATTACACTAAAAAAATCATACTACGTATTTAACACTATTTACAAGGTTTATTATAATACAGTTTAAAATTTATTCACACTAATCGAGCTTCTTATTATTTAATTACGCAACATACGAAGTCCGCCGAATTTCCCGCGAATGAACAGAGTTGACAGATTTATTTTATTTAGCCGCGCGCGGCAAGTTGCGGGCAATGGCTTCAGAAGCAAACAGCCAGAACCAAAGAGGATAAGAATACAAATTGTTTTTTATTCGAAATAATTGCACAAGTGCTTAAATTTCGGCGATATTTTTATAAGCTTTTCTTTAGCTTGCCCTTTTTGTTTATTTATTTATTTATTGTTTGTTTTGCTCAAATCTTGGAAGCTAAATTTGACCCACTTCCAGTGGTCCTATCGACTTGAAATTTTGCATACATATGTAAATTTGGTGAAAATACAATAATCTGGTAGGTACTAACATCTTGGTGGTCCTGCCAGGATCGTCTCTGCAGGAGGGAACTCCTCAATAGTTATTATTATTAGTACCGACTTGAAATTTGGTACAAATATATAGTACAGAACACAGTGCAAGTACAGTCAACAAAAAGTACATTCGGCAAAAAAAGCTTGTATTAAAAATGAAATTTTTAAGAAAAACTTATTAAAAGCATTATATGTATTTGCAGTGTACCTAATGTAACTATATGTTTGCTCGGGTGGAATCTTTCAACTCAAATTTGAGGTGGATATCTTCAACCGATTGAGCTGAAATTTTACACGCATGTATAAATCCGATGACAATGCAATATTATTATAACATGGAGATGATCTGATGATAAAGCTAGCGGGTGACCATATGAACTCTGTGATAACCGACACGACCGCGTCGAGTTTGGACTCGTTTGTCGTCTTGACGAGTACTTTGGTAACCAGGGGCATAAAGTACAGTGAGCAAAAAAAAAACTTATATTAGAAGAATTTTAAGAAAAACTTGTACTGAACTATTTACGGAACCCTTTATGTACGAGTCCGACTCGCACTTGACAATTTTTTTGTATTCATCACGTCCTTGCTTTGCACGTGCTTGTTTTGCGAATATTATGTTTTGCGAAATCATGTTTTGAGAATATCGTGTTTTTTTTTTAATTTATTTATACATTCAAATTACTCGTACAACTTAGGTACCTACTACATTATAATTATATTCTCGCCAAACTGCTACGTTTAATGCATGCGAATATCATGTTTTGCGAATATCGTGTTTTGCGAATATCATGTATTGCGAATAAATTGTCACGCTCCCTTTAAACTCCACTGTCTATTTTGTTATTTAATAAGACATAAAGTTGATGTACGCAATATGTACCGAATCAGTACCTACCCTTAAATTGATAGTGTACACCACAGTGACCATGATACAAGACTATCTTCTAGTATTTTTTTAATGTAGAATTTTTTGGACTAAGTTACCGACGAGGCTTGAATCATAATCTTTTAATTAAATTATAATCTTTTTCAATTTAGATAAGTTAAGGGTTAAATAAAAACTACCTCAATATAATCGAGAATATAGAATTAATTGAATTTGGGGTTGCTGTAGAGCATCTCTTTCCTGCAACCCCAAAATTAAATTTAAGAAATTCCACGTGGGTTCAGGATTAAGATTTAACGATCTATTTTTTGACTGTTGTTACCAAGAAATTTTAGGATTGCGTGGAACTAAAAATGGGAACTATATTTTCTGTCACTTAAATTTAGATTTGTCACTAAACTGCGATACCTTAATTATAGTATCTATCCCGAAGAAATATATTAGTCATCATATTAATCAAAACTGTCTCTAAGTATGAATCATCAGATTAATGTAAACCTAACGTTTTAAACTTTCGTGATTCTCACTCATAGTCAAAATACCACAAACGGGACTTATCACGCTATTATTACACAAGTAATATTTAAGTCCCGTTTGTGGTATTTTGACTATAATGTAAACCTGTATCTTAAATTATAGTTTGATCATCAAAATTAAATAGTTTTTCGTGTCATTGTAGCTTATTTTTTATACTAATTGTTAGTAACATAATTTATTTAATAGGTGTTACTTCACAAAAATTGTCCAAAATCCAAAAATCAGTTGATGACTATACATATATTTTTTTTAAATAATATAATTAAAACTCAGTCTAAATAACTGTGATTTGGTTAAGTGCTTTTATAGTATAGGTCTTATGCGTGTATTTGAATGAATTTCATTTTATCGCTCTTCCAATTAAACATTATGCCAGCCTCCACAGCCTCTTTGCTACTCGGAAAATTATCCAACTTTTTTGTTGATGTGTAAGGAACAACTTGTTTTTCATTTGAAATGCTTTTAGATAAGGTAGGTGAGGCATAGAAGGCCCAGCGGGCAATAAGGTCCAGTATTAAAAAATAACAGTTGCAACTATATACTATTCGTTCAACACATCACGCACACATAGAAGAAGCCGATACAACGTTTAGACTTGCATGAGAAATCGTGCAAGTTGCATTACAATGCTGTGTTGTTGTTAGTTGTTGTCTAACAACTGGTAGCATGGTGTACGATTGTGTCACTCTGAAGATGAGCTTTGGTTGAGTTCGAAACGCGTCAGTGTAGTGTGGTGGTGGTGATAGATGGGTTTGTGTGATTTGTGTGTGTTTTTAAAGTGTGGAGGTGGAGGAACTGCATGATCACGCATATTTTGCATAAGCTTACTCGTAGCTATCGTTCATTTAACTTAAACCTATACCTACAAACTAAGGCTTAAACACCTACTCGTATAAATTTGTAATTATTTATTTTCTTTTGTACAATAAAGAGTTTGCTTTCTAATAGGAATATAGATGACTTCACTTTATTTTTATTGTAATAGTTACGAGCGTAAATTACGACTTGGCAAATAGAAAAATAATAATAGATGCAGGAGACGCGCGCGGCTGTTCTGTCGGCTCGGCCGGGCAAAAACAAAAACCTGTCACAAAATGTCGCATTTTTAATCCGCCCCTATCCGAAACTATCCGAAATTTTTATATGTGATTCGGTTACGGTTACGGATAGTTTTTTATTTCGGATATCGGATAGTTTCGGTTACGGATATGGAGCTCCATAACATCCCTGCTTTGTATCGATATTGCCCTTACAGGCCCTTTGAAATTTAATTTTTAATTAATCTTTATTTTTAATTATATTTCACCCTTACATGCTTTTAAGTTCACAAAATAAATCTTTAAAACTATCTTTTACAATAAATAATGTTATTTAAACTACTATTATTCATTTATTGTTGGGCGGGCCTGAAACTAAAATTAATATATTACTTTAAAATACTATGTTATTTACTGTTATAAAATTTTCAACTCTAAACTTACTTCTTAAATGTTATCTCTTCAATCTTCTTTCCAATGTTGTTTTACTTAAATTTTGGCAGGACACCGAACACACAGAGCGTAAACAAGTACTTCAATTTAGACCGAAGACAGTGGAATCAGTATAACGTCGAGTGGCCAGAATACAACGTAGAACATCAATCGTATTTAAGATTAGGTAAATATCATCCATATAATTATATTGTTTTTCTTTTCGTTTTTAAATAGGCTTTACTATCTTGACATATTTTTACAGCAGCATTTTTTACGAATAAAATAACGGGTTATATAGTCATTTAATTTATTTTATGTAGGAGAATATTAAAAAAAAGTGTGATTGACGAATAATAAACCATGATTTGTAAATATTGATACGTTTTTTCAATAGTGAAGTACCTATATTTTATGATAAACAAAATCATAGTACAGTCGAACCATTTGATTCCTGCCTCATCCTACGAGTAAAACGTTCTCACAGTAAGTGTACCAATGAATTCCCTGTCAATGCGCTGTCACTTTGACTTTTTCTACGAAAAGGTTCCACAGTGGGTCGCGATTCAGTTGGTTTAATAGTAGTACAATGTGTCTTAAGGGCGGTAAATAAGTAATTACGAACGAGTTTCTATTACAAATCCGAAGTAGAGGACTGTGGGCTTTGATGAGTCGATGTTCATAATTCCAGTACCTCCTGTTATGTTGCAAGTAAATAAAATTCCACCTTTATACAACAAAAATAGTTATTTAGTTAAATTAGTGGTGACTGTAAAGTTATTAAATAAAGAAAGAAAGTACATTGATTCACAACACCAGACACAACAATACCTAGTATAAAGTACAAATAGACAACACGAATGATAGTATGCTTGCAGTGAAGTTGTATTAAAATTGTGAGAAACTTTTTGGCGGGATATATTATTATTATTGACAGATTATTAATAAGGTTTTTTTTAAACGTACCAATCACGTACCAAATATTTTGTGGCTGTGCATTAACAGCAAATGTTATACCTAGATGTAGACGCGCATGGTTCTGGATCAAATGACGTGCTCGGGTGTGGGGTCACACGACTTCATAATAGATTTTGTTATTTCAGCGCTGTTTATTGCTTAAAGAGTTTTCTACGAATAAGTACATCCTTCGGTAACATTACTGAACTTACACTTTCCATGCCTGTTTGGTGTCATAATAACCGCTCTAGGGTCAGCGACCAATGTTACTGACTTTAAGCGGAATGTGTAAACCCGTGTATATAGGGTATAAGTTTGAATCCGGAGGCCAGCTTTATATCAATAGCTTTAGTTACAAAACATATAAATATTACGACGTAAAAATATATTATAACTGGATTTTTAATCCTAGTCGGTGTCACATAAAAAGGTCGGCATAACTCCTGAATATAGATATACAGACAATGTTAAGCGAAGAGATAACTGAAATCGGTTGAAAATTGGATTGGATTTATAATGTTTTTTTGAAAAATATATATACCTGTGTCTTTCTCAAACGCTTTTCTCTATGCAGCAAGTAAAATAAGGCACTACTTGCGTGTCATGTCACATGCAAGTAATCGATATTCGACAACAGGAATTGTAGTTTTAATTTATGAAACATTCAAAAATTGACAAATACCGTATTTGGAAAGGGCGTGCCATATTTACCAGATCGAGAGGTAAAGAGCCCATCAATTGATTAGTTTTGCATTTAAAGTAAAACATTTATTTTGACACATTTATGTAAAACAGCTTTTATTTCTCTATCTACGTTAATATCCAATATTTTTCATGCAGACGGTACTGGAATAAAGTGTGTCCCGCATGTTTTAACCTTAAATGCTCTTTTAAAATAATTAACTTTGTTATGTGAGTCTTTAGGCAAAATGATGGAATGCCTTGTGAATATGGCAAATTAAAAAATCGTTGGAGGGCACGATCAAAAGAATCACTCAAATTTTATTCTTTCAGTTCTTTTTTAATAGTAAATCCACAGTGAATCTATTATTTTGTCATTTAATACTTCGTTGAAACTTAAATTTGCTCGGCTAATTGCTGCTTGGAGCTTTCTTTCATTCTTAATAATAAGTTACTACTTTTTCATATTCCCTGAACTTTGGAATGGTATTATCAATGAAAACATTGCCTTCAGTAATAACATGCAGGGTCCCTGCAACAATGATTGTATCCAAAAGACACGATTACCGGAAATGGACCCTGAAACGATTCACGATCCAGCACCTGTAAGAATATGTCACGGCCAAGTAAAATTGATACGTTATTCGTTTGGTTAAAATATTTATCTGCCAATTTAAGATGAGGCGGAATTTTCAATAGGGTTATATATCAAAGGGTTTTTGTGGTAGTGGGCATGTACCTGATATTTTTTTTTACCCAGTCTACCATTTTAATACCTTAATAACAGGCATACGAAGTAAATAAAATTCACACAGATAATAGTCCTTTAGAAATGTATTATTACTCGAACCATAAAATGGCTTTTTAATATTATCAGCCGTTTAAATGGTTGTTCCAAAGTGCTTAGACGGTATCCTTAACGACATACCTAACGCTTATTATGTAATATGTGACCAAGAGCAATTCGCGTGCTATTCCGATAGTACCAATTCGATAGATGGCTGCCGTCGAAAGCAATCTTTATTTTAACCCGATTGCCATAAGGAGGGTTATTTAATTTTGAGGGGAAAGTCCTCCCCATTCTTTAATACAATAAAAAAATGGTTGGTCTGGTTGTACCTAACCTAAACGGCTGGACGGTTTTCAACGTATGAGGTATCATTGGATTCGTCAAAACTATCAGAGTGGCTATATAATATTTCGAAATGGTGAAAAGATCTATGAAGTGGGATTTTTCTGATTGTAACGATAGTAAAATCATTGATTTTTTTAAATAAATGGTCATGGGAGCCTCATTTTTAATATTATATAATATTAAAAATAAGGAATGACAAGCACGCACACAGCCAAGCGTCATTACACGGCCGCTAACCAATCTTCGCAAGACAAAACTACGCAGTGCCATGCACATATAGAACAAGAAATTGTTACTTGGGTCGTTATTGCGTGATTGAGGAACAACCATCCAAACCTCCAATCACCCAAACATCTTCACAAACTTTTACATTTATAACATTAGTTGGAAGGATTATACGTTTATTGTTCAACCTTTTTAATGGCCCAAACGGAGACTTTTTGCAGTATTAAACATATTAACATGGTTATCATATATAATCATATTGATATTGATTATGACATATTTATTATTATATTATATGACATTATTTATAGTATTATATAGATATTACAATGTATGTTATGAGTGTGAGATTTGTATCGTACACTTTTTCATTCCAAATTCAAAACCGCTCTACTTAGCGGACAGCTTTGATCATTGTCTGGCATTCTTAACTTTCTGGTAACTTTGAAAAAGGTGCAATGGCGACTGTCTTCTTCTTCTTCTTCAGCCCATAGCCACCCAATGCTGAGTGTAGGCATCCTGCATTGCTCGCCACTCATCTCGGTCTAGTGCTCTCCTCATCCAGCACCTTCCCGCCACTTTGACCAGGTCGTCGGTCCACCTCATCTCCTGTCTACCAACGTTTCTCCGCCCGGTTCTGGGTCTCCACTCCATCACGGCCTTCCCCCATCTTCCATCACTCCTGCGGCATATGTGTCCAGCCCACTTCCACTTCCTTTGGGTGATTACCCTGGCTATATCAGTGAGCCTTGTTCGTCTCCGAATCTCCGTATTTCGGAACCTGTCACGGAGAGATATGCCCAACATCGCCCGCTCCATCGCCCTTTGCGTGACTTGCAGCTTGTGTACGACCTTCTGCGTGAGCGTCCAAGTTTCGGCTCCATATACCAGCACCGGGAGGACACACTGCTCGAAGCATCTGCGCTTGAGATTAAGAGGTATGTCCCCTCTGAGCACGTCGGACAATTTACCGAATGCCGCCCAGCCTAAGCGAATTCGACGCTGAATTTCCAAGTCCTGTCCGCTCTTTTCTAGGCTCATGGTTTGACCGAGATAGACATACTCATCCACCCTCTCCAGTACCTGTCCATGAACTGTAATGTGAGTGGCATTGGTGTTCTTGCACATAATCTGTGTCTTTGCCATGTTCATTTTAAGACCCACCATTACAGACACGTCATACAGTTCAGCTACCATGGCTTCGAGGTCTTCCAGGCTCTCTGCGAAAAGTATGATGTCATCCGCAAATCGCAGGTGTGTCAATTGTTTGCCGTTGATGTTAATGCCTCTACTTGACCAATCGAGAAGCCTAAATATATTCTCTAGGCAAGAAGTAAACAATTTAGGGAAATGGTGTCACCCTGCCTTACACCCCTTTTCACCGGAACTGGGTTCGTCAGCTCGTGCAACTTTACTTGTAGAGTAGCCGAACAATAGACCGCTTTGATGGCTTCTATATACCTGCTGTCCACCTGGCATCTTTGCAAAGAGTGTATAACTGCCCAATGTTCTACCGTGTCGAATGCCTTTTCGTAGTCTATGAAGGCTACGGCGAGGGGCTGGTTATATTCGTTGCACTTCTCCACCACCTGGCGAACAGTGTGTATGTGATCGATTGTAGAGAATCCGCCTCTAAAGCCTGCCTGTTCCACGGGTTGGTCTGCATCGAGCCGGTTAGTTAAACGTAGTGTGATGACTTTGGTGAAGAGCTTGTAGACATGGCTCAGCAAAGAAATAGGCCGATAGTTAGAGAGCTTGGTGACATCGCCTTTTTTATGCAGCAAAATCACTATAGCATTTCTCCATTTCTCTGGTGACACACCCTCGAACAACACCTTGTTGAACAGTATCTGCAACTGCTTCAACACTGCTCTCCCGCCATGCTGCAGACTTTCGTATGTGACTCTATCTTCACCTGGCGACTTCCCAGCTTTCATGAATTTAAGGGCACGTTTTATTTCATATAAACTGATCTCGGGAAGATCCGTGGTAAGGTGCTTCCTTAATGGAGCACGAGGGTCCTTGCGGTCGGTGGTCTTTTCCGGATTCTTGCAACTGTATAACTCTGCATAATAGTCTTCAACTAGTTCCAAAATCTTCGTTCGATCAGTCGTTATGGAACCTTCTTCCGTCGTCAGCTTATGAATCTGCTGGCCGCCTCTTTTTAGCTGTTTCCTGAATACTTTTGGCCCCCTATGCTTCTCTATAGTCTCTAAGATAAGCTTGTGTTTTTTCTGCCTAAGATGCTTCCGAAGGAGGTGTCTTATTTTCTTGTTGACCACCGAGATGCCAGTCTGGCTTGAGGTAGCCAGAATTTTCTGGCGCTCCTCCAGCAGTGCGGCCAGCTCTTTTGACTTTGGCTCCTGTGCTAATTTGGATTTAGGTCTTATCTCGTCTAGCGTTTCGTTAATAGAGCAGACTAGTTGGTCGTTTATGGCGTCTATGTCCCAAGCATCCTCGGCTGTTAGTTTCTCTGAGAGTTTTCTCTGGTAGTATTCCCTCTGCACTTCTATATACTTTCTGTCTTCAGATGGTCTATTACTTTCAACTAGGCGTCGTAGTTCGAGTTGAGGTTGAGGGCCAATCGGGCTCTCACTATGCGATGGTCACTTCCTGCGCCCACCATGTTGATAACGCCTACGTCTTCGAAGATATATCTTTTGGAGCTAAGAATATAATCAATTTGATTCTTAGTTTCCCGTCTGGGCTTCTCCAGGTCCACATTTTTTGAGGTTTCTTTTGGAAAAACGTATTCATGGCAAATAGTTTTTGTTGGCAGAGATAACTTGCCAGGTCATGCCCTCTTGAATTCTCTCTCCCAGTCCGAATCTGCCCACAAACTCTTCATTTTCTCGGGGTTCCCTAATTTTGCATTGAAATCACCAATAACAGTGGTGTAAAAGGTAGGATTCTCCCTTAACGCGGTACTTATGTCGTCGTAAAATTCCGAAATCTCGTCATCCGAGTGCGAGGATGTTGTGCGTAGACTTGGATGACCTTGAGTGAGTAACGTTTATTTAAATCAAAAGTTGCATAGATGACACGTGGTGACACCGCTCCAATGTTACGCATTTTCTTTGCCATTGAGGTATTAATGAGGAGTCCAACACCACCCTGTGACTTGTCTTCGTAGCCTTTGCAATAGAGTAAGTGTCCAGATGTTAGTTTAAGCAGGTTTTCCCCCCTCCTTCTCGTCTCGCTAAGGCCCATTATGTCCCATTTTATTTTATTGAGGACTTCAGATTCCAGTTCCTGGTAGCGTTCTTCCGTTAATAGTGTCCTAACATTGTATGTAGCCAAGTAAACGTGTTGGCAGCCGTATCCGTTCTCCCAGGGATTCTTAGCACCCTCTGTCCTACTGGTCCCCCGACCGCTGCCGTAGCCAGGCCTAGTAGGACGACTGGGAACTGAGGGCCGTGGTAATGGTTGTCTCTGCATGCAGGTTAGTTGGCCTTGTAACGCCACGCTGGCCATTGCGGGTTGGCGTACCTACATCTTTTGAAGGCATTTCCTCCTTCGCGGCTTGTAGTGGCCGACCTCCGACTGGGAATCGGAGGGGGTCAGGATATTTACCGCCGCCTAATGCTCGGCGTTGTACGTATGGCGACTGTACGTATTATTTTTGAGTAAAAGTTTTAAATGTGATTATTATACTTGTTTCTTAAAATCGTTTTTTTTATTGTTTTAAATAGGAATATGTAGTTTTATTCTAACCTTTAAATTATATTCTCGCTGCTGAGGTGAAAAGTTGTACATTTGAATCCCTGCTCTCAGGATTCTAACCTAAATAGAAGCAATCGCTACGCTCGTGATTCAAAATCAACGCTCCCAGCTAAAAACGACTTTGCTCTTTTGTTGCACATATTTAATTACTTTAATTATTATTATAATTGTAAACTAGTTCCTACTATGAGTAATTTTTAGAGACACAGTCAACATTAAACATATGTAATGGACAACACATCATCATCATCATCATCTCAGCCTATATACGTCCCACTGCTGGGCACAGGCCTCCTCTCAGAACAAGAGGGCTTGGGCCATAGTTCCCACGCGGGCCCAGTGCGGATTGGGAACTTCACACGCACCATTGAATTGCTTCGCAGGTTTGTGCAGGTTTCCTCACGATGTTTTCCTTCACCGCAAAGCTCGTGGTGAATTTGAAATGTAACTCCGCACATGAATTTCGAAAAACTCAGAGGTGCGAGCCGGGGTTTGAACCCACGAACCTCTGCTTGAGAGGCGATAGGTCAAACCACTCGGCCACCACGGCTTTTTTTAATGGACAAAGACAAAAAAAATTAATGCGTAAATATAAATATAGTTATTACCATTGTACGCATGAATTGTTGTCCATTACATATGTTTAATATTGACTGTGTCTCTAAAAATTACTCATAGTAGGAACTAGTTTACAATTTTTAATAATAATTAAAGTCGACAATGAAACTTGTTGTTTATCACACGCATAGGTCGTGCCTTGAAAATGAAAGTAGTAAAGTTGAATGAAAAACTCCCGTGGAATAAGGAAAAAAACTTATACAAAACATATGGAACGTTCGGCGTAACACGTAAAAGCAGAGTTATAATATTAAAACTAATAACATTTGGCCTTTGATTACTCATCTCAATGCTAGTGTACTAAATAGACTGGGATGGGTCTATTTTTTGCACTATGTATGTATGTAAACTGATCATAGATCATTTTTTAAAGTAAGTAAGTACTAAACATGTATTAAAATTACTTTTTTTGTGTTTGCAGACATACCACCGTTTATAAGTAGTTTCTATAGATCAAGCTACACAAAGTTTTGGATCGACTCGATGCCTCAGAAGTTGCGGAGATATATTCATGATCCTCTTTACGAGTTAACACCACTAACAACTACTCAAAAACCTAAAAAAACGCACAAAATTCAAGGTATTTAATTTAAATTACAAATTATTTTTTGGGTTGGTTCGAGAGCTGGTTTTGAAACTTAGTAAAATACTTCGATTATGTTTTTAAAACACAAATACATAAACAAAGTTGATGGTTAGTGGACCTTCTCAGAGTATAATTAATTTGGCTCTGTATTGTTTGACTAAATAAACGTAAAGAGCCTGATATAACTTAAAGCAGTCCTTCTATGACATTATTTTTGCTCTGGTTTTTTTTAAAGTACTTCTTGTTTGTATATTGGTTGTCAAAGGCAAAACATAGTTCTAAATGTGTGATTTATGGGATTGAGAGAAACCATGAGCGTGCGTGAAATTCAATGTTTTGTACTGGAAGGTTTGATTCAGAGTCAGTCATAACTAAGCGAAGCTTCAAGTATTAGTTACAAGAACATAATAAAATAAAATACATTATCATGCTAATTGCATACAAGAATTAAAAATCTAAATGTCCGGTCTTAATGTCCTAGCTGCTCGGCTTAATTCACAAAGTATTAAATATTTATTTAATTTTTTTTTCTTTATTTCAGATCCAATTAAAAGAATATGGACCCCTCATATTATTGACCACCCTCGTCCTGTTGCACCAACGAATGATAGAGTAAATCGTTATCCTCAGCCAGAACGTTCACCAGAAACTGATTACATTTATCAAGAAATAAAATCTATTAATACGCCGCCGCGGTTTGTTCCCACAAACACACAGCGCAAAACAAACATTACGAATATTAAAGCTAAAAATTCTGGTGATAATATCCAACTCAAAACATCCGGATCTACAATAACTCTTATAGTATCTCTTGGGATATTATTCTTAGCTATCAATGTAGGCATATGTGCCATATTGTGCTTGCGGAAAAAGAAACAAAATTTACGAGAAAATGCTGCACAAACATCGCAACAGACTCGTGCTGAAGTTGGAGAAGTGGATGTCATTGGTCAAAAAAGTTTAAAAGAAGACAAAAAGGCACTTAAAACTTTGAAAAATAGTTGCAGTGTAATTAAGTCTATTAGTTTAAATAAAATGCGCAGCAACAGCCAAAAAAGTAAGAAAAAGCAAGAATCGTGTAAAACCCCAAAGTCTGATGACTCCGGAGGATTTCGAGAACGATTTCAATTACGAAGACATCTTTCTACGAGTACTTTGGATGCACATACCAAAGTTCGAGATTGGATAGCTACGCATAGATGTTCTCCTAATATACTGCGAAAATCAAATACGCAGCTGGATGAAAAGAAGAATGTAAATGTCATTAAACCTTTTACAAGATCGGAAGAAATATTATCCGACTCGAAAACTTACAAAACACAAGCAGTCAAAATTCAAGATGGATTTCTACTAAAAGAATCAAAATGTAATGATTTCATCAATACAAAAACCAAGACATCCAATAAAAATAAGTCGAATTCTGTTTTGGGTTCTCATTCATCAATATCTAGTCAAAAAAGATCACTTAACTCCAGTATCAAAGATACGGGAAAATCTACTGATTCGCTTAGAAGTAAAGGGACGGAGAGCCTTAAATCTAAAAAGAGGTTTCAGTGGCAATCGATGCGACGCCATCTGCTCGAACTAATTCTATTCTTCAACAAGAACCAATTGAACTTACAAAACCATTTGACGAAAAAAAACATTCCAAAAACTACAATGAACCTAGTGAAAGTGAAATCAAAGTTTTAAATGAAAAAGACACCGAAAAAATCTTCAGCAATGAAGTAACTTTGTGCTTAACAAATGAAAACAAACCTCTGAAAATATCACATAAACATTCCATTTCAGATCCCATAACAGATGTAAATTACGAAGATATATTTAAAAATAAAACAAGGTACAAAAAGTCGATTGAAGATATTTTACCACCGGTGACCTTTCGAAACGACATTAATGTAACTTCTAGAGATGAAAATATAACAAATGAGCCTTTAAACGCATCAGAAGCATTATTAACCATCAAAAAACGAAACTTTCCTAAAGTTCTACCTGATTTGCCACAGTCGCAAAAACGATTGTCTCTACAACCAACTGCGTTCCAAACTTTTCGCAATTTTTCTGGAAGTATGGAAAGTGAATCAGACTATCCCAAAGTTCCTCCTACTCCTCCACCAAGAACAACAACGTTAGATCGAAAACTTGCATATAAACATTCTACACCATTATCATCATTTGAATCAACAGAAGCTACAACAACTTCGGATTCAGATAATTCACCCCTTAATTATGAAAATATTGAAATATTTTACCCTGACTACAGTGAAAAAAAATTGAATACATTCAAACATGCCGAAACACCAGCATTTCTCAGAAAAGGGATTACCCAAAAGTTATAATAGCGTCTAGTAATATTTTAAGTGCCGTAGAACCAAAATTACTAATCCAAACATCACCAAGTCAAATATGTTCGAATAGTAATGTACCGAGAGTGAGGTTACCTGATGATTTTCACAGTCATAAAAAAGACTCAGTCGGTTCGTTTTCTTCACTTAGCTGTGATGAGGACGTTGACGTTTTAGAATATGATTTTAATGATGATGTAGAAGAAGATAAACTTATTCAAGAACTTGTAGGCGGCGTAGAGTCTCTAACTAACTCTGAAGATACACTGGATTCAAAAGGGCCAGCAACTATTTTTGAAAAAAAAATGGAAATTGTCCCTGTTAAAGTGAACGCTAGTTATGCTACTCCTCGAACAAAAGAAGATTATGTTTGTATAACTGATCTGCATTTACCCGATGTAAGTGACTTTGAAAGAACTGCTAAAATAAAGCCAAATTATGGCATTAATAAACTACAGCAAAGAAGTGAAAGCATTCATAGACCTCCCGAAAAAGCAGTCAAAGTAGTACAGAAAGGTTTTATGAAACCGTCAGCTATAATTCATCGAGGGTTTCAGAATGTGAAAAAAAGCAATGAAAGATTAAAAAGTGATTCAAGCAAATTGGAACATTCAAATTCAGGATCTTCAAACGATACTGAAACAAGCACTGGAACAGTTAAGCAATTGAAATAAAATAAAGTAGGTATAAATAAGATACATCAACCATGACTTTTATTAAGTAGAAGACATAGTACCTTTTTTTTAATAGTTTATAATGTGTCCCACTGCAGAGCAAAAGCCTCCCCTTTCTTATTCCATTCGTCTCTACTCTTGGCCAGCTCTTGCCAATCTGACTGGAATCGGTCTAGGTCGTCCCGCCATCTCCTCCTAGGTCTGCCTCTGCTCCGATGCCCGTCGCATGGAACCCAATCGGTGATTACTTTGGCCCAGCGATCCGGATGCATGCGGCAGACGTGTCCCGCCCAGTCCCATTTTTATTTGTCGGTCTTCATTCCCACATCGACAAGAGTGCTGTTAAAAAAGATAAATGTTCAGCGCATTCCAATGATACTGAACTACGTGGTTTTATAATACAACATACATAACATACAATACAAAAGTCAGCAAAAATATACAAAGAATATATATATAAAGGGTGTCCCAAAAAGGACGCAAGATTTGAAATTGATGAAAAACACATTTTTTTTTTCGTTATAATATATTTGTATATAACATCTTGATACATAAAATAGGGTTATTTGTGGAATAATACGTCATGCAAATGTCCTCCTAGGCTTGCTGGCACATAGCCAATCTTTGTCAAAACTTTCTATGCCATTTTGCATAGATGCGGCTGAATTCCTCCAATGC